>NW_009729094.1:9815-41565 GCF_000703405.1 Apaloderma vittatum | reverse complement strand
GAGAGCAGTCTGTCATAATAGAACTGCTCTGCCATAGAACGGCAAGTAAAACTGTGTGTCTTAAGAACAATTTCCTCTGCCATCTAGGTCTCAAGAACCATCTCCCTAAGCTTCTGTTCAGTTTTTACTAGACTATATAGCAATATGGGAATTCTTCTCAACACTGCAATTTCACTCTCTGTTTTCTTTTTTTTTTAATCCTAAAACTACTATGCCCTCAGCCTTCTCAGTTGTAAAAACTGACACATCCCAATAACCAGAAGGCCTTCCCATGGACAAGACACTGAAATAACACAGACATAAAAGTGTAAAATTAAACATCTATCTACCAAAGTCCTTACGCATAGAAAGAGAAAGAAAACTGTCGTAAGTTTCCTTCCAATTTATGAAAATAGAAATATGCAATTACAAAGAGATGCAGAGTATGTAATAAAAAAAAAATCTGTAAGATAAACCTTTGAATTGCCAATTCCTAGAGTAGGAGGCTTTGAGGGTAGGGAATCTGAGGGGTATTCTTGCAAGTTAAAAAGATCCATGGGTTTTAACTGGAGGAACTCACATCTACATTATGCAGATAACACAAAGTGCTGGCAAAACTACATACATTTTTCTGACACAATTTCCATGTTACTGTTTTTTTCATTTCCATTTTTACTATTAGCCTGCTTTTAAATGCATCGCATTTTTTTCCATTAGAGTATCGTACTTGTAAATAAAACCAAAACAAAACACATAAAACTCTTTCATTTGGTGTTCTATAAAGAACAGGATTTGCTTCCCTCAGTTTCTGTCTCTTTTGTGTGGTTTAAGTTAAAAGAAATGGAATCAGCTTTTAAAAATTCCTCTGCCACGGAGTATATACATATGAATCAATCACATTAATGCCTGGAAGGCAGAATATAAAAGTTCTGCTTCAACCCTAGCACTGGGTTATTCCATGACCCACATTAAACCTCTTCTTCCACACCTGTAAAATGGAGATAATACCTGTCCTGCTTTATAAAAAAATATGGAAATTCAGTTGGAAGAAAAATTCTAGAAGCTAAAAAATATTAAATATATTTACATATGTTATTTTTTTCTGATGTGACAATATCTAAAAGTATCTTTTAGTACTTCTAATGAACACAGAAAAAATTTATCTTTTTTTTACAGAGGATATAGGGAGGTCAAAGGGCACCTTTTATTCTGGAAACACACTACATAACTTGTTAGGAAAGAGCAAGCACACATATACATGTACACATAAGTAAATGAGGTTAGACCACCCCAAGACACTTTTCATGAAGCATTCTTTCAAACCTAATGATTGAAATCTAACAGGGTGCTTTATTTTTGTTTGAAGCATAGGAAATCCTCTCTCTGAGTCCCCAGCATTAGCACTGGAGAAAAAGATAATACTGATTCCAGTTCTATTTGTAAAAGAACTTTGAGATCTACAGATTGTGTTTTAAGTATGTTACAACTCTCTTGAATTTCCTTTGGGGTGATTCCCACACCAGAAGTTAATATTTAATAGACACTTAGATGTCATGGTGCTGAGTGTGGAAAATATGACTAGAAAATGACAGTAAAAACTGTGCTAAATTAAGACAGCAAGAAGACAAATAGGAAGCCTTTGCATAGTTCTGCAATCTTTCACACCTCTTCTCTGTTAAGTATCAGGGACATAATGTCTCTTTTCACTACCCAGCACAGAACCAAGTTAAATCTACATACATAGTCCCACAATGTATTTTGATATAACTTATGCTCTGCGTATGCTGGGAAAGCGTCAGCTACTTACAACAGTCAATCAAATAAAATTAGTAAACTTCCGGTATCAGATAAAAGAAGCAAAATACTGATAGATCAGCAGAACATAACACTCCCAAGTTTACTCACCACAGTTAAGGAGCATTACTGTGCATTAGATTTTTATTTAATTCTAACCTAAATCCATTTAGAATGTGCAGGTGCTGGTGTCCATTCCTAAACATCTCTTACATGACAGAGAAACAATGATCTCTGTGAAGAGCTACCTTAAAATATGTAAACACTTTCAGTTAAACCACTTTAAGCATGAGTACCACATTGAATCCAAATTGAATACATATGCTCCAGGAAGCTGAAGGACATGAAATCGAAACAGAATTCATCTAAAACAGATGTGGAGAAAATAATGCATTTTGGCAATTTTTCATTTCGATAGACTCTCATGAAAAGTAGGTTTAAGTTGGAAGAATGGGTCAACATTTAGGTGCTATGGGTCAGAAGTTAGGTGCTGTATTTTAACTGGGCCTTGTTTAAAATAGGTACAATTCTAAGGCACAATCTGAATTTTTTGTATCTTGGTGTCAGAAATCTCCTGGTACCAGCTACCAGAAGTCAGATGAAGTGAGGCAAAGTGACACGTATATTAGTTCCTTCATTGGATCAGAACTGCCTAGTCTAACTGTTATCCTCATTCTTGCTACAGTTTGCTTCTGCATGAAGTTTCCTCTGTTTCTGCAAAATACACACTGAGAGCATAATTAGTGAACCTTCTTGTAATGACCCCAGTTAAAGTCATCACTGCTCTGCTGACTTCCTGGTCTTTATTTATACTCAAAGGGTTCTGTATATTTTGCTGACATAAGCATTTGTGCAGCTGATGTAAAACAATCCTGGGTTGTTATCTAAAGAAGTAATTCTTCCTTCCTAATGAGGCAATTTTTTCTCAGTGAAGTGGTAAATCCCACCACCTTGTACCCAAAGACATTCTCTGATGCTACTTTATTTCATGTATATGGACATGTAAACAATAGAAATAAAATCCAAAACAATGCCAGAATGTGGATTATATATTAGAGTGATATTAAATAATGAGTTTCAGAATTGTACTGAAAAACAACTGTGATGTAAATGGTTTCAGAACCTACACAGCAGCCCCTCAAAAGGAACTTGAAACAAGCCAAGTGAGAAATTTGAAAGCTTCATCAATACATGATTAGAATACTATGTTGTGTCCATTTATGGAAAAAATACAGTATTCACAGTAAAAATTAGTTATATAAAAATAGTTGACTTACATAGCTACATAGTCAGTAGCTAACATAGATATATTAAAATGCTTTTACTTATAAATTATAGTATTAATTTGAAAACAGGGTTGTTAGTACAGACCAGCGTATCTGGTAAACACTCCATATTCAAACCAAGCCTAAGATGACAAGTTTATTAGAATGTGGTATTTATTTGAATCAAATGTGAACTCCTTACAATTTGAAGGATGTGAAAGACAGACATTTGCATTAAAGCTGAAAAAGCTGGATCCTTCCTTGAATAAGAAAAAAGAAGGAAAACATCAGGAAAACAAGAGTCTGAGGTAAACAAGGAGTTGTGTACACGCTCAGTCACAAGAACATAGGATGGGGCAGCAGCCAAGGTTTCAGCTTAAGGTTCTCAAACTAAAAATCAAGAAAAACTGCTTTTCATTAGTAGTACAGCACTGTAACAGGTTTCTGGACAGGCTGTGAAATCTCTGTCCGAGGCCATTGTGCTGGACGGGATAGAGTTAATTTTCTTCTAAGTATGGGGCTGTTTTGGATTTGGGCTGGAAATAGTGTTGGAAACTCAGGGATGCTTCTGTTACTGCTGAGCAGTTCTCACACAGAGCCCAGGTCTTTGCTGCTCCTCATCCCATCCCACCAGTTAGCAGGCTGAGGGTGCACAAGGGGTTGGGAAGGGACACAGTGGGGACAGCTGACGCAAACTGGCCAAAGGGATATCCCTTTGAATACACCTGTATGGTGTCATGCTCAGCATATAAAGCTGGGGGAAGAAAAAAAAAGGGGGGTGTTCGGGGTGATGGTGTTTGTCTTCCCAGGTAACAGTCATGCGTGACAGAGCCCTGCTCTCCTGGAGGTGGCTGAGCTCCCACCTGCCCATGGGGAGTGCTGAATGAATCCCTTGATTTTCTTTGCTTGTGTGCGTGGCTTCTGCTTTACATATTAAACTGCCATTATCTCAATTCATGAGTTTTCTCATTTTTACTCTTCTGCTTCTCTCTCCTACCCCACTGTGAGGGGCAGTGAGCAAGCTGCTGTGTGGGGCTGAGTTGCTGACTGGGATTAAACCACGACAGCTGCTTTTAGCTATAACTTTGTGTAGCCAAGTCTTAAAATTATAAAATTCTAATAATATTCTTTTGTAATAAACTAATTATGTGAAGGTCATATTATAGATTTGAATCTCAGAAGGTTAGATTGCAGCAGTCCCTTCCCGACAACGCTGCTACGATTAATAACTGGGAGAGATAACAGAAAAATAAAGAATATAAAGAGGAAGTATTAAAAAATAATTAGATTTTTAAAAATTTAAAAAAAAAATCACAACAAAACCAAGAAAAAAAACTTTCCAGATTCACCTACAATCTTTTAGCTTATGGTATATTTTAAATGGTATATATTTCATAAATATGACATAAAACCAATGTTTAATTGCATCAGGAATTATCAATTCATACCTTTCTTTATTCAGATCATATATTCAGAATTAAAATCCTCTTCTTTTTTTTTTCCTTTTTTTTAAGAAACCATTGGTACATATCTTAATCAGATGTCCTTCTATTGTCATCAGAAAGGATACAGAATAAGAGGGCAAACTCTTCTTTCTGTTTCTTCTCAGAATGGCTCAAGACTATTCTTGAGAAATTACTTACTAACTGAAGTTGAAGTGATTTTTCAAAATATTTTGTTTCACTAATGCATTTCTTGCTCGGCAAGATTTTAGGTTAGGATTACTGTTTTATTCCCTGGTTTCCAAGATTCTCCCTCATTATGCAGCTATATACCATCACAAAGAAAATGTTTGGCTTTACCTTAAAATCGGTTACATTTGACTTAACTGAGGGAAAAAAAAAAGTGGCAGCCTTTTTTTTTTTAGTGATCTTTTATTTTGCATGCTTCATGTTTCTACTCAAGTTAGCACATAGTTTCCCAGCTGTCTTAAATCAATCTTGAGCATGTCCTGCCACTGAAAACACCAGATTCCCCTTCTGCCCACATCCACATATTTTTACCATATTTTTGTCAACTGTGGAAGTTGTTTGGCTGCACAGTAAGTTGGAATTACATATGAATTTGATGAAAAAAAAAAAACGAGTATCTGATAAGGCCAGTGATCTAACCTGTGATATGACCACGTAATCTGTAACAACCACACAAACGAGATGCAGACAAACTCCTGTGGGAAGGCCAGAGAAACGGGCAGGTCTTCCCCGTCTATTCCCTCGGTATTTATCGCAAATACACATGGTCACAGACCCACTGTTGAGCACTCACCACGTTTCTGTCAAAAAGTGCAACCACCATATATCTAGATGGTTTCAACCTGAAACTTGAGAAACTACTAAATTCAATTTGCCTATCCTCAGGCACAGTTCCGCCAGGACAACAGTTCAACTGCCTGTCCACAGGTTCAGCACTGGCATGCTCTCATCTATGTTTAAGCACAGTCTTTTCAGAAACTCATCCATGTCTGAAGCCTTACAGTTTATAGATGAACACCTCTGACACCAGGAATGGCATGTCCTTTACCTCAGGTGGGTGGCTGGCACTACCAGCTAAGCAGTTCCTTGCTCTGACTACAGCGCTCAGAATTTACTCTATGAAGGATTTTAAAAACAAAACAAAACAAACAAAAAAAAAGAAAGAAAAGACTAGCCTGAAAATTAAGATGCATTCAGCTTCACATAGACTTGTTGGTTCAAAACAGAATGAGTATATGCTCTGCAGACCCCTCTTACCTGAATACCTCCTTCTCTAGCTTCCCCAGTTTTCTGATAATCTTGATAATATCCAGCTTCCTAAAATTCAGTTAGAACTGGAGGTCTAAATGCTGAAGAACATTATCTTGATTCCTAGTGATTTTTTGCTTGCTTGAAGGCAGTAAAGCAAAATGCTGTAAGAGCCTGAATGGTGAACTGGACATAGCACAAAAGAACTCCTGCTCATTTTTACATAGAATGGCTACCAGATAAAGACTAATCACATAAAAGCTGGTTAAGTCATGGGCATCAAAGGATAAAATTACTTTGGAGATATACAAAAGGGGCATGGGAATGGAAGGCAACTAAAATATAAAAAATTCAAAATTTATTTTCCACATATGAGGTATTTTCAAACATTCCTACACGCAAGTGTCAAGGGTGAAAACCTTTAAATAACTGAGATTTAGTGAGTAGTGTGTCATCAAAATGATGAATGTAGCTAGTCAAAGTTATCCTTAAGGAAGAAACTATTTTTGCCTTAGGATTTGTAGACTTCACTAATAAGACAACAATTAAGTGGCAAAACAATAGCTATTCAAGAAGAACATAAAATAAGCAAGAACATATGTGGTCTCACAGAAAACTAAATAGGCCCTTCTAAACCTATACCAGTACCAAACATCACCCTCCTACCAAAGAAAGTTAATGAAAAAGAACAAGTACTACAATTTTATCCTGAGTAACAAGATTTGGGGCTTTTTCTACACTTCATGCACATATGACTTATCTTCTCCAAATAGCACAGCATGAGATTGTTCTTTGGAGGTTTCCTCTAGCCAGCAGGGTTTGGTTTTGTTCCTTTAAACAAAGTGGCACAACAAGCTCTTGCTCAACATAATTTCTTTCTCAGTTCCTGCAAACATACAAAGACTTTAACAGAACCATGAGTTTTGACTTCATTTGTGACCTCCTAGCAATAACACTCATATTCAAGACAGAAAAGATAGATATGGCCCTTGGTTACTCTCCAAGCTTCTGAAAAATCTCTGAAATTTCATCATAAAGAGTAACTGATATAGAAATTATCTGATTAAATAAAATCCTTACGTATTCAAGGCATACATATGTAAGGAAGTACACAAAGCAATACCTCTTCACCTCGTGTGGGTTGAGAACTGAAAGATCAAAAAAATATTTTTTCTGTTTGTTGGCCTTTGTGAATTCTGATTTTTCTGTATACTGTTTCTAATTTAACATTATAAATTATGCAGCTATGAAAAGACATCTTTAAGACAAAATTCCTCAGTAGCTAGTTTAAATCTTATTTACTGCTGTTGCTATCCTGTTCATGATTATCAAATCTGTAATAATCCTGAACAGCTGTCAGCCAACAGGTGCTGGTGAATAACACTGAAATACAGTGCCATGAAGTGGAATCTATTTTGTCTTCTTCACTGTTACAATCAAACAGGCAGAATAACTGGAGCATTTTTAAGATAACTTTCAATACACTGCAAAAACTTTGGTCAGAGACCAAATCTTACTGTATAACCAAGAAAGCACATCCTACCAAAATTACAGTTGCTACAGCTACACATTTCATGAGATTTGTAGGGGAGCTACAGCCAAGGTCTTCCTCTGAACGCTGAACGCAACTGATAGGCAGTGAGACGTACACAGAACATACACAACATTCTTGTAAACGGCATCTTGAATTTTATTAAGTTCTAGATGTTCACTTGCAATCTGAAGCCTGCTACAAATGAGTTTTAACTTACCATCCAATTATGGTTTCCTAAGTTGACTCTTTGTGCTTCAAGGCTTTGCTTAAGCCGCAATGACGGACACTGAGAAATGAGTCTGTGTAAGTAACGATTCTGCATTTAACAAAATTGTTGTTCACACTACTAAATATCTAACAGTGCAAGACTGACGTAATTAAACTTCTCTGAAATTCACTTCTAAATTGTTCTAATTATTCTAATTCAGTAAGAATTAGAAAAAAAAGTCAAAAGTTGGAGCTAGCATTTTAAATATTAATAATTGTAGAACAGACAAAGCTAGCAGCTTAAACCTTAGCAGCGAGACGCAGCTGACAGATCACAGTATATGAACTGTTGCACCTTGAGTACTGTGGCCAGTTTTGGGCCCCTCACTACAAGAGGGACACTGAGGTGCTGGAGAGGGTACAGAGGCAGGCTACCAAGCTGGTAAAGGGCTTAAAACATAAGTCTTATGAGGAAAGGCTGAGGGGTCTGGGGCTGTTTAGGCTGGAAAGGAGGAGACTGAGGGGAGACTTTATCATTCTTTACAACTACCTGAAAGGAGGTTGTAGCGAGGTGGGGGCTGGTCTGTTCTCCCTAGTGGTGAGTCATAGGACAAGGGGAAATGGCCTTAAGTTGTAGCAAGGGAGGTTCAGGTTGGATATCAGGAAGAATTTCTTTACTGAAAGAGTTAACAGGCATTGGAACAGGCTGCCCAGGGAGGTGGTTGAGTCACCCTCACTGGAGGGGTTTAAGAGAGGGGTAGATGTTGTGCTGCAGGACATGGTTTAGTAGTGTTGACAGGGCTAGGACAAAAGTTGGACTCAATCTTGAAGGTGTCTTTCAACCAAAACTGTTCTATCATTCTATGTAGCAACCATTTTACAACATGGTGAAAGCTAAGTACAGTATCAGCCAAAACCAGCCTGAGAGGATGTTGTATTGTGTAAGTAGATGTGGTACTGTGTAAGTAAACAAATCAAACAAAAAAAGAGACAAACCAGGAACACCATAGATCTTAATATTACTACTTGTCCGAAATATCACATGAGGGGTGCAGAACTTTGTAAAATTGCTCAGGGATTTCTTTGTTTAGAGTCTCTCTTTGGAAGCACTCAGCTCAGGCAGTAGCATTACTAATAAACTGTACTTTCATGAAGGAATTCATCTTTCAGCTTATGTGGATAAATAAGAGTCCAACCTTGTTATGGTGACTGGCATGCGTAATTTCCATAAGAAAATAAAGAAAAAAAAAATTATTGCTTAAAGTTACATATTCTCTTGAAACTGAAAGCAGAAGTAGGCAACTTTCCATTTACTTAACTGATGTTTTGATTATGCAAATAAAACATATTAAAATAACAATTGTTATATTTCTGGCAATAAAATATTATGATTAATAGAACATCTTTTCTAAAATCCTAAATAGTTTCATGGAGTGATCAACATTTGTAATTTTAATTTGCAGTAAGTTATATGGTCAGAGTCATTAAGGGGTTTTAGACAGCCTTGTTATATCTCCACTCTTCCCAGCCAAGCACTCTCTCATAGGCCTTCAACCTTATTAGCAACCAGACTTTATTGTTCAGCTTGTCAGGCTCGTGCTCTGTGGAGACCCAGAAACCAGTCAGTCAAGACAGCACTATAAATATGTAAATCTAAACAAACTAATAAACCACACAAATTTTCACATTTTTTTCCTTAAAGGTCTAGGACTATTTTGATGAAAGGCATAGTCCAAGGAGACTAGAAACCAACCTCTCCAACTGATACAATCGACCTTCTCTTGCTGTCCACTTTCTTGACAGATGCAGCAGAAGACCTGCCCACTCATCTGCAATAACATCTTTTGCCACATTCAAACCATCTGCACCTCTAAGGGAGCTTCACTTGTTAATCCCAGCAGTGTATTACATCTTTCTTTCTTCAGTTAACTGTTAAAGTTAACTATTAACAACTGGGGGGAGGTTGTATTTTTCTGCTCATTTTCTCATGTGTAGAAGATTCTTCTTAGAATCTTGAATTAAGAACGCCCTAATCAAATATAAATTTACCTTACAATTGTTTCAATTTTACTATTTATCAATTAAGGTAATTTTGCAAGCTACCAATACTTTCCATCACACAAGAATAGCTGTGCAACTTAAAAAGTAACATGGAAGTGACTTCCTCAGACATTCAAAAAGCAAAATATATTTTTATATTTCTCAGCTCTAGCATAATTATAACAGATAACCATTTTTCAAGTGAACTGAGTCCAAGTAAATCTAATTAAAATAACCTGTCTCCAGATGGAGAGTGATCTAAAAGGACATAGTTTTCAAATTTCCATTCTTTGTTTTTTTGCATAAATCAACTTTTAAAACTACACTTACATGGAAGAAGGCAAAGAATTTATTTATACAAACACCAGGTATTTTTTGCTTAAACTCCGTCAATCGGCAGAATTCAATTATGTTCCTCACATAATACATCCTAAGTAGCTAATATAAGCAGGCCAAATAAGTACTACGGAGATGTCTAGCTTGCCACAGTTAGATGAGAAAAATACTATCCCTCCTGTTGGGATTTAACAGCAATTGTATTAACCACTCACACATTACTCAAGTAAAAGTGCATGGCTAACGCTAATAAAATCACAGTTTGTGACACTGTAACACACTCAAGCAGTCTATATATCCAATGTTGCTTGAATATTTATTTTAAATATTAAATTACTTCCAAAAGTAAAAGAATTTCTTGAAGATTAGCCAAGTGCGATCCAGTCAGAAAAAATTCTGAGACTAGGTGGATAGTGTACCTGAAGTTGCAAGGTAAAGCAGCACTTCTACATACAAATTGGCATTATATCGTACTGGAACGGAATCTCTTTCATGTCTACGAAATTAAATATGTAACATGCTCCTCAGTGAAAAACTGCATGTAGGAAACTGTTTGCCATTTGGAATGAGATGTATTATAGTCAACATCCATGAACTACAAAATAATAAACAATAGGATACAGTTATCCAGAACTAATCGAACACTTACTGCAGGGATTAGTTAGATCAGTGGTTGAGAAGGCAGATGATCAGTACTGGGTCCAGCACTAGTCAATATACTCATCAGCATCTTGGACGAAAGGAGAGGGAGTACCCTCAGCAAGTTTGCCAGTGATACAAAACTCGGAGTGGGTGACACACCAGAAGGCTGCGCTGCCATCCAGCGTAACCTGGACAAGCTGGACAACTGGGCAGAGAGTAACCTTCTGAAATTCAGCAAGTGTGGGGTCCTGCACACGGAGAGGAGTAACCCCATGTATCAGTATAGGCTGGGGGCTGACCTCCTGGAAAAGAGCTCTGAGGAAAAGTACTTGGAAGTCCTGGCAGACAACAGGCCAACCATGAGCCAGCCATGTGCCCTCATGGCCAAGAACGCCAATGGCATCCTGGGCTGTATTATAAAGAGTGTGGCCAGTAAATCGAGGGAAGTTCTCTTCCCTCTCTACTCTGGCCTGGTGAGGCCTCACCTGGACTACTGTGTCCAGTCCTGGGCTTCTTTACTGAGAGGGTGACAGAGCACCAGAACAGGCTGCCCAGAGAAGTTGTGGAGTCTCCGTCTCTGGAGACTTTCAAAACCCGCCTGGACGCGTTCCTGTGTGGCTGCCCTAGGGGATCCTGCTCTGGCAGGGGAGCTGGACTAGATGATCTTCAGAGGTCCCTTCCAACCCCTAACATTCAGTGATTCTATGTGATCCTGTGTGATATATGAAAACAAACAGGATGACAATAGGCAGCTCAGAATAAGGATTTTTTGAGCAAGAATTTGAGAATTGTCATAAAACAACTAAGAATTTATCAAGCTTTAAAAAAAAAAGCGTATTTGCTTAAGAAATATTTGCTCAAGATTCGAACAGGCAAAAATTCAGCTAAAAGTAAATCAATCACAGAATGACTGAATCATTAGGGTTGGAAGGCACCTCTCAAGATTGCCTAGTTCATTCCACCTACACAAAGCAGGGTCAACTACAACAGGTTTCTTCAGGCCATGTCAAGTTGGGCATCCAAAAGCTCTCTGGGCAACCTCTTCCAGTGCTCAATCACCCTCACAGTAAAAATGGGTTTTCTTATGTTTAAAAGGATTTCCTGTGCTGTATATGGATTCTTGTGCTTTTACTAGGCATCACTGAGAATAGTCTGTCTTCTTTACTACTTCTTAGCTGGTATTTTATATGCATTGATAAAATGCTCCCTGAACATGCCTTTCTCAAGGCTAAACAATCACAGCTCTCTCTGCCTTTCCTTGTATTTTAGATGCTTCAAGCCATTACCTGGATTTGCTCCAGTACATCCATACCTCTCCTGTACTGGGGAACCCAGAACTGGACACAGTACTCCAAGCATGGTCTCACCACTGCTGAGTAGAGGAGAAGCGTCACTTATTTTGACCTGCTGGCCATGCTTTTACTAACAGAGCCCAGGATACTGTTTGGCCTTCTGTCTCAGAGGGGCACTTTGGTGGCATATTTGCAACTCTCTCTGTTGAACTTCATAAGGTTTTCATCAGCTCATTTCTCCAGCCTAGTCAAGTTTAGCCTGTCCCTCTGAATGGCTGCACAGCCATCTGGTTTATCATAGAATCACAGAATGGCTTAGGTTGGAAGGGACCTTAGAGATCATCTAATCAAATTCCCCTGTCCAATTTTGTATTGTCTGCAAACTTGTTGTGGGTGCACTCTGCCCCATCATCCAGGTCATTGGCTAAGAGGTTGAACAATATTGGGCCCAGTACTGATCCTTCACTAGTGACTTACCTACAGCTGTCCTTTGAGCCCAGCAGTTCCACTTGTTTTCTGTCTACCATGCTGTCTACTTAAACAGTCTGTATTTCATCAGTTTGTAAAAGAGGATGTTTGGGGAGACATTGAAAAAAGCCTTGCTGAAGTCAAGATAAACAGTATCAAATGCTCTTCCCTCATCTGATCTAGTTGAGAGGTGGCGTCCCTGGAGGTAGGGAGGCTGGATTAAAATGATCTCTGAGGTCCCTTCCAGCTTAGGCCATTCTATGAATCTACGAATCTACAGAGCCAGCCATATGATTGCAGAGCTATCAGGTCAGATAAGCATGATTGCTTCTTCACAGATCCATGCTGACCACTCTCCATCACCTTCTTGTCTTTTATATGTTTGGAAATGGTTTCCAGTAAAGGAAATGGTTTATGCAGCACCTTCACAGGGATAAAAGTGAGACTCAGCAGTCTGTAACCTAGATCCTCCTTCTCATGTCTCCTGAATAAAGGAATGGCAATCAGATCTGTAGTTTTTAATTTTTCAGGGTAGAGGAGGTGTAGCACCTGATGAACATACGTGGCACAGACTAGGCATGCAATCTAGAAAGACAGATTTATCACAGTAATACAGGGGTATGCAGCAATGAATAGATCATATGAAACATATTTAATTAATAAGCTGGCAGTGCATGGGATCGCTTCTGTAGAGGTGTTGAAGAAAATCGACCACTTTGTCTTCTGTCTTCAAAATCATTTGTCATAAGTAAGCAAACAATATTGATAATGCAGGTGGACAGGTGCCTAAGCATCTCCACTTATTTCTGATCACAGCAGCAACAGACCATACCTACTCCATAGCAGATGATTTGCCAGCAAGACAAATATGAACATTTCAAGTGACACAGATGCTCCCTACACAGCACAAGAAATGAGAAAACTAAGTAGGCAATCATATTCAACTTTAGCTTCAATCATCAACCATCTCGCATATTCTTGCTTGACACCCATTTTTCTTTTCTTTTCTAAAAAAGTTCAGATTCCTGACAAAAGTTGCTAGAAAATGTGTTGAAAGTAGCTTCAGAATTTTCCATGAGACCTGATAACGTTGCCACTGTCTGCTAAGAGGTGAATAAAACCCACATACTGTAATACATCACACTTAAATACCACCATCCTATCCTCTAGATGACAAAAAAACCCCCAACAGTCAACTAATTATCTCAGTCAATTTCCCTGCCAATCTTACTTGCTCATGTTAAAAGAAAATAAAGAAGTGGCTTCGATACTGCTGAAGAAACAGCCTTGACTGATATTCAAAGACAAAACTATAGATTTGTATATATAAACTGATTGTTTTACACAAAACTCTGTAACAGACATTTATAACTTCTCCTGTCTGTGCAGTTATATGTTAGATATGCAAAGCACATCACAGATGCTACGAGTCTTCCTACTTCTTACTTTAGAGGAAAAGCAAAAATCCCATGTCATGTCCTTTATTTCATGCTTCCATTTGCAGCAGATGGGAAGTAAAGAATAGCTATTAATGGTAGCAGAACTGCTTTCTCAGATTCCACCAATATTTCCATGGCAAGCTGTACCAAGGCCCCTGTGGTTTTGCGCCTGTCAAGCTCTCGGGAAAGAGCCCAGAGAGCACACTGCTCTTTCCAAGTGCCAATTTCTTCCATTGCAGATACACACAGGCCCTGTGTGTATCTGTCCTCTCAGTCGAGTCATCCATTCCTGATAGCTGTCAGAGTTGCTAGTATCAACATCATTCATACCATTTATAAACCCCTCAATGCAAATGTCATAAACCAATTTCCAATTTCTAATGCTTATTTTCAGGGGGAAGTTTCATACATGTGTACACCCTTCAGAATGCTGTCTTGTTAAAAGGAGCTGCTAATTTTCACAGAACCACAGGATGTCAGGGGTTGGAAGGGACCTTGAAAGATCATCTCGTCCAACCACCCTGACAAAGCAGGATCGCCCCTGCCGCAGCAGGATATCTCGTTGTACATAAAAAATTAAAAGGACAATAAAAGATTTTTAACCAGAAAGGAATTTACTTAGATGTATTTTAGCTCTCCTTTTATCAGACTAGATTTATCTACATTCTATTAAAATTTCTAGAGTATATTTAAGCACAAGCATTTTGATGATGTGATTTTTGCATTCTATAGTAATTCACAAGTTTGACCACACTACAAAATGTTAATTTCTATAAGCAATTAATCTTTGAACTTAGTTCTTCTAAATCAGTGGCAATAGTCTGTAAGTTTGGGGTGATGTCATTGTTAAGGGGTAATAGTTCAGAACAGTATTTAAGTGAATGAAGAAAGTTATTAAATGAATTAATAAACTACCCTTCACTGGCAGCACTGCTCTTACATAAAATGCAATGACAGAACAAGAAAACGTGTCAGATATATTTTGCAGTAGTAGGACACACCCAGAATTTATCTTTATAATTTATCTTTATTTATCTTATTCAAATTACAAATAGCTCTTAGACAAAATATATTTTCCTCAGTACAGTAACCTTTTTTTCTGAAGACTAAATCATTTTGTCAAATATTGGAATTTCAAGTTTTTACACTCTGTCATGAGCTCTACAGTCTTACACTATATGTCTCCAGAAGACAAATTCAAGAATTATATTAATTTCTTTCAGATTGCTTGGTTTTTGGCCACTTAAATCTAGTTTCAACAGCACAAACACACTTGGTCACTTCTGTCCTGAGTCAAGAAATATGGTTCATCCTCAGAAAAGAGTATCAACACTTCTAGTTATTCTTGTCTGCTTCTGACAGACATTGTGTTTACAATTTGAAATACAATAAAAATTACAAATACTATGCACACATTCAACCTTCAGTACTATTAGATTTGTTGACAATGATACCTTCTCAACGTATGGTAAGCACACACCTTTTCAGATCAAGAAGTCATAGATAAAACCTTATTTAAAGATCTCTAAAGAATTATGAATTGTTGGGATGTTGTGAGAAGGAAGGTTGTTATTTGCTTTGTTTGCTTTTGAATCAAGGAAGTTCTTTCATACTGACAAACACTGAGGTGGTAAGATAAGCCTAATAGGCTAACTACACATTATCTCATTTAATATTTGAATTAAATGTCTATACTAATATAGCACTTTTTTTTCTATGATTCTTTTAAGAGTTTCA
The DNA here is from genome assembly GCF_000703405.1 of Apaloderma vittatum. Taxonomy (NCBI): domain Eukaryota; kingdom Metazoa; phylum Chordata; class Aves; order Trogoniformes; family Trogonidae; genus Apaloderma; species Apaloderma vittatum. Next base: position 26,112 of record NW_009729094.1, on the reverse strand, counting down.
CTGAAGAAAAAATGTCAGAATTTCTATTATGAAAAAATTAACATCAAATATTTACATCAAATCCACAGATAAAGCTGATATACTCTGAAGACTGTATTTAGAAACTTGCAACATTTAGAAATGTCTAAAAATTTAATTTTTAAAAGTGGTCAAGTACCTCAATTTCAGGGATAGGTTTAAATATATTTCTTCTGTTTGTAAAGAAAAAATAAAGAACAGGGAGTATGCACCTATGATTACTTTTTTAAAGTAAATAAAAATGATTCAAATCCACTATTTAAAACCAAAAAAATTCGTATCATTAAATAGTTGTGACTCAATTTCCAAACACATCTGGCAGCACCATGGGAATCTGAGCCACTACAGAAGCACAGAAGAAAGGAAGGGGAAAAACTATTTCAAAAGCAATAGGGAGGGAATGTCTGCCATTGCACCTGCAGTTATTTATGCTAACAGAAATACAATTCTGAGTGATGGGCAGCACCTTTTACAAACACTGCAACTTCTCAACTATCAAATTGAGATAAACCCATTACAAAAAAATATTCTAAGTTGGAAACTCACCTCCCTGCTTACCTTAGCAATGCAACCCTGATGAACTCTGACTCCTTTGAAATCAACTTCCCACTGCCTTCACAGATGCCAGTATTTTTCCCTATTTTTGCCTTTCATAACATATACAGTATGTTAAACAATATTTCCTGAAATAATTCTGGGAGTAAATCAGGAGCCTGGTGACGCCCTGCTGAGAGGAAGAGAATTCTGTGTATTTTAAGAAATGTTGGATTATTTTAAATACAAGTATCCTTGTTCTCATGGCCTCAGAGTTCAGCTAAGCAGCTGGAAATTATGAACTCTTCAATTAAGTCATCTCTGAAAGGTCTATTACCATTCTGTAGCATTTCCACCAGGCCCCTTCCTCAGATGGGTACCAAAAGGGAGCTTCTATTCCAACTTCCAAAGAAGCAGCAGGACACACTGTCAACTGCCAACCTTATCAGCTTCTTCATATCAGTATGTCCCAAAATGTACAGATTCTTCTCCACCAGAAAATTCCCACAGGATGTTAAAATGAAAGGCATTCACTTTTAAAGGATGTGTCCAACTGCATATTTCAGATTCAACATTTGTTACACAATCGTAGGCCCGCGTAGGGGCTACACTGGTCTCCTGTCTTACAGGGACGGTATTAACATGCCTATGTTGGTGAATTGCCATTGTCACCATTATCTTTATAAAGCCACTCATGCAAAAACCTGTTTCCTGCTCCTGTTCCTTCTATTTTGTTCCTTCTATTCTGTTCCTTCATGCAATAGCATGCTGCCTGCTGCCCAACTCACCTTTTCAAAGGCTGAAGAGCTCACACTGCAAAACAGTGCAATATCAAAGTCATCTAGGTCTTTGCTCTCTATAGGTTCCTGATCTGTGAGAAGGGAATTATCATTACTGGCTGATAACTCTGCCAGTTAATTGCCCTGCAATTAGATGGAAACTACTTGAATCTCTGTTTCGTTCTTGTTGTGTTGCAGGGTAGGGACAAATGTTCTTGTATGCAGTGCTATTTCCACATCACCATATGATAAACTGTTGCATTCAAGATGGCAAAAGGGCCCACAGTAGGTCATTATAAAGCCTAGAAGAGCTGCATTGTCACGTGTGTCTTAAGCATGGCTCATTCCACCACTTTTACTGAGCAAACAGGTTTTGATGGAGCTAGTGACTATGGGCAAGATATATTTCACATCTCACAGTACCACAAGAAAAAAAACAGATCTCACAGTTAAAACAGGATTACATGTTAACTTCTCCACAGTGGCAGCTAAATACCCTAATTTCATCAGCACAGTTCCTAATTGAAAGACACATTCAGAAAAGCATACGTATGCTTACCTAGCTGGAATCAAGGAATGCTTGGGTAAAGTGTGGGGCCTGCCAGGACAGATAGCAGGACAAAAATATGTCTTACAATATGCCCTCACAGTGGTTTCCTGTGAGATATAAGGCTAGAGACCACAGAGCAGCACCATAAAGCTCCAAGAACATAGCATATTCTCACAGAATAACCACTCTGTGTCATTTCAAATAAGCAACAAGTTCAAGAGTGTGTTCCTATTCAAATATCTCTTAAAACTCTTCCTACTTGATATATGCCCGCTGTGTGACACTGCACACAGTTATCTTCATGACCTTGAATTTTATGCAGCATTGTTTGATTGGGCTTTCTTACACAGTGGCATTAAAAAGTTTAGAAACATTCTAATATTCTGATTATTCTGCAGCTAGAGAAATGGCGTAGATTTATCAGCACTCACTTCCGCGAGGCCTTGGTTTGCACTTCACTTGATTTTTAAGAGGCTGAAATCAAAGTCATCAAGACCAGAAGAGAAATAATGGGATCAAACTTCAGCATGACAACACAAGGTATGATAGGATTCCCAAGAAGAAGAGGATTTTCCTGCCTGAAGAGTGAAAGAAGGAAGAATAAGCAGGAGTTGCAAAAGCTGAGAACTGCAACCCTGAAATGCATGAATGGCACTTAGCAACACACATCTGCTTCAGTATACTGCAGAAGCCCTCAACAATTTAAGAGCTTTCTGTTAGCACATCCATGTTAGATGAGAACCTTGCAATTGTGTTGTGCACTCATTGATTCAGATCTTATTGGGGCTGGAACAAATGTAGGGAACAGCTTCAAGTTTAGCAAGAAAACTGCTTTGAGAACCACACATGCAGTAATTGGAGACATCAGGGAACTACCTTCACACCAGGATGGTTTCTCCAAACCACATAACTAGTGTGGAAATACCACAGCAGAGGCTTAGTCGCCCAGCTCCTGAAGGGGTAATTTTTCAGTTTGTCTCCTGAGGGGAGCAAGGATTCTTTGAAGGCTCAGTAGTTACAGCAAGTTTACACAGAGGCTAAAACATCTCATCCTGGGTGTCAATTCACAAGGCGAATTCCACTTTTTGCATTAATACAATTCCCAAAACAAACAAAAAAAACACCAGAGGATCCATTTACAAAAAAAAACCAGTTTCCATTCCTCTCAGACTATAAATCACTCTGGGAACTTTAGCATCATTCATTATATCTGGTAGCATAAAACCTACTGGGGAAAAATTACCCAACCAGCCTACAGCAGTACAACAAACAGAAGCATCAGTTGCCTAAGCCTAAATAACGTAAGGAACTACGCTTTTTTTAGTACCTCAGCCTCACTTTATCATTCCAAGAGATTCTGAAAATTTAGAACTCCATTCTATGCTATGAGAGGCTGTTTTCAAAGTATTACGTGTGTTCCAGATATGCAGCTGAGATGCACTTTGAACATGAACTCTGAATACCACTTAACTTTATCTTGCCAGATTCCTTATGCAAGAATCAGTTACAGATGATATAGTATATGTGTGTCTCTTGGGAATGACCTCCAAATGTCAGAAACCTTTAAATACTATTGGACAGAAATCTAACATTGAACAGACTCCTGTGCTAAAGATGAATTTGACTTTCCTATCACCAGCTGCCTCTTTAGAGGAAGGCTTTTTCAAAAACACAGTATCCCAAAATGCTATTTAATATTATCCAAAATCTTAATCATTGCAGTCATCTGTGGCAGATCAAAGCAACACAGTTCTGTGCCCTGTTTCTCAGGAACTGCAATCTCTGTACCTGTAAATCATAGAATCATATAATCGTATCAGCTGGAAGAGACCTAGAAGATCAGAGTACAGTCTTTGTCTCAGCCCTATCAACCTACTAAATAATTCCCCCAAATGCAACATCCACCCGTCTCTTAAACACCTCCAGGGGCGGTGATTCAACCACCTCCCTGGGCAGCCTGTTCCAATGGCTGACAACCCTTTCAGTATAGAAATTCTTCCTAATATCTAACCTGAACCTCCCCTGGCACAATTTAAATGATACAGCACTTAGAGCCCTGAACACAGAGGTTAATGAATTTGAGCTGTTCAATTACAACACAAGAATGATTCTGCCACTGCTTATATCCAATGTATTTTTAAGAATTCAAGACTATTTCATTCTATGCCTGGAAGCACCTAATGATACTTCTCAGCCAACCCCTACAGCTTGAATTCCTAACTTTACTTTCATGCAGTTGTTAGGTTTTACTGTAGTTTGATACTAGAGTTACACCAGAATATCACTTCACAAATTACATAGCTCCAACCAGAAATTTACTTACTAACAGCATACAAAGAAATTATTGGGAAGCTATTTTAGAATCAGTAACGAGAGCAAAATATTATGAAACAATAATGGAAGAAACATCCACATAGCCTCAAAATACCCATAAATAAGAATATTGAGTATGTGTCATGTACTTAAATGCAAAAGAATGAGCATTAACTGTTCACCACCCCAGATGTCTTTAAAAGATTATTCTCATGACAAAGGATTTGGTTCTGACAATGCCACTACATAAGCTACAGAGCCGTTCTAGGCATTCTATGTGGTAGCAATACTGTCAGTTTTGGTTCATCTATATTTTACATCTGAGTTCTTCAGATGAGATTTTCAGAAGGTATGAATTTATTTTTCTTTTCCAAAATCTGCACAAGCAACTGACCTATTTCCATTCATAGCAATACATTTTGTATTCATGGCCATACACATGTAATAGACATAAATCAAAAAGGGATGAAATAGGTTATGAACAAATGAGGGTTGTGAGGTAGGAATGAGCAGTAAGACACTTACAGGGTAGCGCTCTGTGATTTACTTCAAAAGAATAAAATGTGATATTCTGTCTTTGAATGCCTAATAAAAACAGGTATTTCAGAACTGCCAAGTAATTAATTTGTAGAATCTGCTACACAGACGAGCATGTGAGACAGTTCCTCAATAACAGTGAAATATTAATACTTTTACATTTAAAATCCTGTAGTGCTTCAAACTGTACTAAAGTGATTTCCAAAGTTCAGGAAAGCAATTTATGCTCTTTAACAGTAACATGGACACCACCAGCTAGCCCTGCAGAAAACTGGAACACAACAGAAAACCTATCTAAAACATGGCTGTCTGCAGCAAGTGACTGGTTCTTGGGATTAAACTACAGTGTAATTTGGAAATGGAATTGAACAGCTTGAGGTTAAAACATTTTGCCCCTACCTCAGAGTCTGTTTCATTTTAATTGACATCAAACAAAAAAAACCAAACCAACCCTGTTCAAGTCTTTCCTCACAGAATTTCTTCTTTAACTACATAACACTTACTTCCCAAGTGCTGAAAGAATGCTCTCATGTCGGAACGGGTTCCCTTTGGACAAACAGTATAAAATGAAAACAGTTACAAGAAATAAAACCATGTTCAGTCCATAAAGCAATCTCTTCTGCTGAGCAAGTAAGAAAGGAGAGAGTGTTGCTGAAGGTGATTCCTCAGTGATTTAACAGGCGATCCCAATAGCCCCATTACCAGGACCTAAGCCCCACAGGTCTATTGAACAAGAGAAAAGAGCGAAATCCCATAGACAACAGGGAAATGTAGACATGATGTCGCTAGGCGATGAAATTAAGAGATTCGAGTATATGTTTGCAAATGTCTTAGCATACAGCAGCATCTAGCACTCCCCCGCTTTGAAGTTGAATCATGTAACAGATCTTCCCTTTTCTTCCCTTCTGTAAGAATGGCAGAAATAGTGTCACCAAAACCAAGTCAGTGCGACTAGAATTTCCATTTTGTATATTTTCTTGCATCATGGACATGAATAATGAAACAAAAAGAGGTGCTCCTATCCCCATTAAACCACAGTTGGCTTCTGGTACAGATGTAAAGGATTTTTTTCATTTTGGCTTGGTTTAACATGCAAAATGCTAATTTGGAGCTCCAGCTCTCCATTTTCTTTCTAGAGGCGAACATTATGATCCTGGAAGCATCAGACATACATTGCAACTAAACTGAACTAAGATTTCCCTCCCCTTTTTATTGCTTTTGCACTCTGCGAGACTCATGTTAAAGAAAACAATTTATATTTCTCTCCTAGCCTGCCTCTAATGATTTAGCCTCTTTCTGCATTAAACATAAGGCCTATTACAGGGCCATAGTTCAAATGCGCCTTCAATTGTTTATTCAGTGAGCAGCCATGAGTATCCAAATATGATTCTTACTTCTAGTAATTACAGAAGCTAGAAATAGGTCACAGCATTATTTACTGAATTCAAAATTACCTTCAATATTTAAAAAAGTTCTTTGCACTGCTCTAGCATTAATCTGTTGAACAGGAAGAGGAGTTCTAATATATAAATACTGTGTTAATATAATATTTAACTAAACAAACATGATAAAAGAAAATTCTGTTTTGTTCAGCAGTATATAGAACCTACAAAACCAATAACAATTCAAATAAGTGCTTTGAATTAAACAAGAGATTTTTTCCTTAGAATCAAGAAACTAAAATAAGTGATTTTCATTAAATCTTGCTAGAGGACAGTTATTTAAAATCTCAGTAATAAGAGCATCAGAAGAACATGGTATAGCTTTGGAAAAGACAAAATATTTTACTCAGAGTGAGAGAGTACAAACATGCAGTTTCTAACTTCCCTGCAACAGTTTACTGTGTTCCTATGAGAACTGAAAATGCATGATGTGCATCAGTACCAAATACTCTAAATTAGAATAGTGACTAGTACAGAAAACTAACAAAGTTATTTTCTTTTCAGAAAGGACATGAAAACAAACTTAGGATTTCATGCTGGGATTGGAGGACATTAACCATCCACACACTAAGACTCCAACAGCTGTGCCAGCCCCACCCACACTTTCTTTTCACTTTCAGGACAAAATGTGCCCTTCACAAAATCCAGTCCACAGCTACCTACAACATGCATTTCATTCCCAGTGTCACAGTGGGATGGCTTCTCACTAGGAAACCAAAAACTGTATCAACAACACACATGTTCAGCTTTTCCATTGTTACGCATGACGAAAATAAAACATCAGCTGTTCAAGAAAACATGAAAGAAAGTGCTAACAAAGCCAACAAATTTTAAAGAATTAAATAGACATTAGTCTTTATGATTCATTTACAGGAACTCAACAATGACCTTGCAGACTACTCAACATATAGGAAAATGCACAAGAAAACTGAAGAGTTGACAGATATGAAAACAATTTCTCAAGTTCAGATACACATTAGTCTAATAATTTCTGCTTTGACATTAGACTAACATATTTTCTGGCACAAGGATTTATGCACATTCCTTACCAGCAATAATAATTGAAATATACGATGTTTTTTGAATTCAAAGAAGTAACAGGTGATTCTAGCCACAGCTTTCAGATCCCAGTTCTTTTTAGAACCAGTGGACAAAACCAGTCACTGAGCCAGTATTTGTTCAAGATGCCCGCAGCATGCAGTCTGGCAAGTAGCCTGGTGGTTTATTCAGTCATAGCAATTACCCATCACTTAAGAATTCAGTCCTGTGGACTATCTCATCCATCCTTCAATACTTTGTAGTTTTTTCTCTTCTCACCCCGGAATTTAAATTCTCATCCAAATTTTAACCCTCATAGCGTTGCCAAATCTCTTTGGAAAACATGAGTAAAATGCACCAAAAAATGCCACATGTATTTGTTTTAATAAATCACTGCAATGAAAATGCAGAAAGTGAGATCAGAAGATCAGTGGAATGGATGACCTGAAAGGGTGTTATAAAACCTAATCCCAAAGCTCCTTTAAATCTATGACAGCCTTTGGATCAGATCCAGTTAGTAGCAATCAATTACCAGAGTCATCAGTTTAAAATCTTTCACTAATATTATATTCATGTTAATTAAAAAAAATCCTCCCAAATACTTTTAAGACTGGATCCCTCTTCCACATTTGCATCCTACAAGCCCCAAAACAGAAATTCTGTGGTCTTGCAGGTGTATGGAAAGCTGATTTAACATCCTCAGAGATAATTGAGGATGCAAGGAAAATGTTTTTCTAAAACAGGAAGAGTGAAGCCACTGTTTAAAACAAAGCACATGTGCAACAACCAGAGAGCGATACTGCAGATGGCCATAACACTGTTTATGTGAAATCCGATTATTTCTCTCATTTTTGGCACAGTGTATAAAGAATCCCTACATGTGTAATGCCTTTACCAGATACATTGAAGAGCTCAACAAACATATGCTTCCTATGTTTCATGTAATACAACCCACTGTCCCATGAGATAAGGTCCTATCAGGAAAGCAAAGTTAAGAAACATTCGATTGCAGAATCTCAAACACAATACAGGTGTTCCAGCGTAACACAGCTCCTTTAGTCTGCAGGCTTCGGAAAGAAGGCAAAGAAGCATTCAGCACAGTATGAGAGTTAGTAAGACAACATCGGCTGCAACAGAATTTCCAGACTATAACTAAAAAGGTTTGAAATTATTTTCCTCATTTTTCTAAACTAATTCATTATGATATAGAGAAGTAAAATGAATTACTCTGTTACTGTTCTCTGTCACTTCCTCCTAGAAAATGGAGTATGTCTGTGTATAGTTATTTAAAACAAAAACACAAACAGGAACATGGAAAGTAAAATCATATTTTACAAGAGTGTCCAGCGATAGGACAAGGGGAAATGGGTTTAAGTTGAAGGAGAACAGATTTAGACTGGATCTTAGGAAGAAGGGTGGCAAGACTTTGGAATAAATTGCCCAGAGATGTTGTGGCTGCCCCCTCCCTGGAGGTGTTCAAGGACAAGTTGGACGAAGCCTTGAGCAGCCTGATCTAGTTGAGAGGCGTCCCTGCCCATGACAGGGAGGTTGGATTAAATCATCTCTAAGGTCCCTTCCAGCCTAGGCCATTCTATGATTCTATGATATGATTCTATGATATTAGCTCCTTGAAATAACTGTTTTACAAATTATAATATGTGCAAGTAGACTGGTAATAATTACTAGAGTTCATAGTTTCTTTTTAAGGCTTACATCTTTCTCAAGAAAATCACAAAGTATTATCTGGAAGAAGACCTAGGTTGCTCCACCTTTTTGTTATTTTGCTTCCTTGTGATATTCTACAGTTTCTACCAGGAAATGGAAGAACTGTCTTGGACTAAAGAAACAACAGGCAGAGAGTCAAAAGCCAGAAATGCAGAAGGTAATTAAAAAGTGGGGGGGGGGGGGGGGGGGTTAAGACTTCTTGCAAAAATCTACAGCTCAGAGAAAAGTTTTGAAGCATGAAGAGCAGGAATAATTTGCCTACTCCAGTGATAGAGAGAACTGCTCCTAAACATATGGTTTTGTAGCTTAAAATCTATGTTTGAAGCTTTGTTAGAGCATTTCGCCTCTAACCACATTTGCCACAGGCAGGCTCTGAATCCTGTGATACGATATTGATGATTCTGCAGTGAGACAGAATGGCAACATAAAGGCAGCTGCTCACATATTGCACAACCCTGGACATCATTACAAGAGATTTAACAATAACAACTGAAGAAAAATAAAACTAGTTTTCTCTTGTGTCACTACTTCCACCATAGCTGCAACAGAATAGGCTGCATCAGAACGGAATGCACGGCTGTTTATGACTAGTAACAGAGCAAACCATAATACTTCTTATGTGTTTTGCTACCCTCCAGAGAGCCCAGATGCTGTGCGTGAAGCTAGCTGGAATATAACCTTCTAATGCAACTTCCTCTTCCGAGAAGAGAGTTATCGTGTTCTTTGAAAAAGTTCACCTCTCATGAGACCTCTGACTATGAAGACGGATCATCTTAGTAGTTGCTTTAATACTCATTCCCCCAGTAATCTGCAGATGTTATTTCATTTCACCTTACATGAAGATCCTGCAGAAGAACCCTTCAGAACATCCTGCAGCTTTCTTTTTATGGTACAGCTTTACAAGAAGCAAAAGGATCTCGCTTGCCCGCACACCAACTTCACTTGCAGCTGAGTACATGAAGAGGTGCTCGTGAGTATACATTATTGGTGAAAATGGTGAGAACACTCTTAATATTAATTTGGGTGAGAAAGTCAGAAGAACGCAAAAGCTTCAAATTCAATGTAAATTTAGCCTGAAAATGGCAAGGCTCTTTTTATCTTACTGCAACACAGAAATCTCAAACAGACATGATAGGAGACATCTCACATCTACTATGTTGTGTCAGGTCATGTCTCTATGTGTTAGAGACAGGAGAGTTTTTCAAGATGATAAAATCTCAAGATGGAAGGTGAACACCAGGAACCCATTCTAGAGGAATCTAACTTGTTTCCCCACTCTGCAGCTTGGATAGGCTATCCTAACCAAGCTGCTAGAACTACTTCCATGAGTTTCACTAATTTTGCTGTGTTTTTTTGAGAGCTCGAATGCTGTGAAGTGGTATGTTATTATCAGCAAGTTCTGCTCTTCCTAAATGCATCAGTGACAGATACTGAATAAAATTCTCCACCAGCAAAATAAAAAAAATACCCAGGAAACCTAAGACACTCCCTAAACACAAAACCTGCAAAACTCAAGCCCTTGTAGTAGGGTCATGTTCATGACCTTACATATGCAGCACTAATTTGAGGAGTGGAATCTCTTATGCTTTAAGAAGCAGCTTCAAAATCATCCCTAGTTTGACTTCTACAAAACAAGCATCATCTCATTTTAGCAGTGTCACATTTCAAATGACTTATCAAGACCCACAGTAACAAAGCAGGAGTGCAAAAAATTCGAAATTCTAAGTTACTATTTGAAACTGATAGATTGGTCTTGTGAGAGGCTCCGCAGATCGTGGAAAGTATCCAAAAAAATTACAGGAGCAGATGGTATTTGAGATAACTTAAGGAAACAATTAGCACACACTCCAGGTCCATTAGTATTATTGAATACAATATTCTTTCTGAAAAATACATAAATAACATAATGAAACAATTTTCCTTCATTTTTTAGCTTCTGCTCACTTTCTTGACCATTCTCATAAAGTCAAATATCTGTGACAGAGGGAAAGAAAAATTGGACTCCTCCAGTCTTTTGATATTCCTGTAGTTCTTTATATGAATCTGATTCAGCAAAATGTAACTCAGAAAATTGTGCTAATAATTTCACTTGTACAGTGTCTCAAACCCTGAAGAGCAATTTTTAAACTGTAGTTTGAGCCACACAGGTCTGCAGATTCGAATTAGTAGCACTACCTATACTTCAACCGAAAGTTTCATCTCTGTTTGTATCAGTAGTTGCTCTTTTTTCTGTGTCTGAATGTCAGCTCTAATGTGGCAAAGGCTGCTGATTCTGAAGCATCTATGTAGCAATTCCAACAACAAGCTGACTGGCTATAACCACACTAGGCAGAAGAAGAGCGGAGTAGGAACAGACCTGAACGGTGGAACACCCGTGCAGGGGACCTGGTATTGCTGTACGCATTTTGAGGAAGTAACAAGTACTTTAAATTTAGTTTGCAATAACTCCAGTCAGATCCCATGAACTGCACACCAGATCACACCTTTGGTTTAAAACAACCTGAAAGGAATCCAGTTTATAGACTCTATAACACAAAAAAAAAATCTGCCAGTGGGAAAGATCAAGATAGGCACTCAAAAGACAATCCAGATCAGCTCTCAAATGCAAACACAGATGAACTCTGATTTGGGGACAGAAAATCTTCATCAGGTACTCATGTTTCTGAAAAATCTGTAGCTCATAAAATGCCAATGAAAGGTTTCACAGATTTACGTTTTAAACTATGCATCTCTGGCTACGATTAAAAGCCTTGCAATGGATTTGGAACACAGTGAGAAGGGTGAACATTTATCATTAATTGGTCACCAAGTGAAATGCTGCATACTGAATAAAAATCATCATCCAGTGAGGATACACGCTCTGACTCTAGAACAATTGTCCTATTCAAAGATCCTGGGACAAACATGGTGCTTTTACCTTCACCAGCATCATCATTTAAAGAACCAACGAAAGATCCTACCCCACAGAATTGGTATGGGACTCGTACAGGACACTTTCTGACCTGTGCAGCCTGCCTGCTTGTTCCAAATCCCTCTTCCTTGCCTTCCATTTCATTATGTTGGCTTTCATCTACACCTACCCTTCCGCCTGTTGTCAGCTCTTGTTTCTTTTGGCAATCCATACACATAGAGAGATAGTGTTTACAACTTTACATAATAATGCTGCATTTTTTTTCTACCCCATTACCTACTCTGTGTACGAAACCCTTCCCCTCCATAGATTTCACATTTCTGACTTCCACATTTCCTACTTATGCCTCTGTTCTCCACATGTCCAGGTGTTTTTAGATTCTGTACTGCAGTGCTTGCAAACAGCTGAGTATCCAGCAAAGGACTGACCCTGAATGCCTATTTTGAGCCAAGAATTTTGTTGGCCATTAAAACAGCAAGCTCTATGACATTTAGTCTCTTTTGAAAACAACCTTGTGCATTAACAAAAAAAATACTCTAAAGGAGATACCACAATTAAAGAAACAAACCCAAAGATTTTTATTCAGACAAAGAAAGGCCACAGGAATAATCTTGCTGTAGGACTGCTTATGACTATTGATGAGTTTTCAGTGTGTATACGCACTCCTTGGAGAACCTTTCATAAGCTGTTTTGTGGCTGGGGGATGCTTGACAGTGCAGCTCCACAGGGACCCTCTATAAATACTCCAAGGCCAAAAGAAATTGTGAGGATGAATAGCTTGCCCTTCATATAATTTACATGCTCAAAGTCACAAAACACTTTGCTTGTATCAGTAGGGCTCATGGCCTTAACTAATGATTTCCTATGCAATAGGGGAACAGCACCTCTATTCTTGAATTTGAATCAAGGAAAACAAAAACAAAGTGTAAGGTAATTTATAGTATGCCTGCATGACACGAGGCCACAGAGCTGGCTCTGCTTAAAGTACCTCAGTTATCAGCAGTAGTGCAGTTGTACTGGGTTGCCTTAAAAATCTACAAACGCTGATGCCAACAGCTGAGCTCCTTGGTTATCTCTACATTAAACAGTTATTTAGTTGTTTCAACAACACAGAGCTATACCAAACCCATAATAGCTAATGAAAACATCCCTGTTTCTCAGTGGGCTTTGGCTGAAACTCGCTGCTGAAAACTAAGTAAAACACTAACTTCCTGTCACTGGAATTTGCCAACAAATAAATGGAGACAACGGTCTCAGATTCTAAATAACTACTGGAAACTTCAGAATCAATCAATGCCTAAGAAAACAGAAAATGTAGGAACTGGGCAAGACAACAGGTTAATCCTACAAAGCCTAAGAGGATGCTATCAGGGATTTCTGGTATTTCTTCTTTGCAAAGTTCTGTAAAAAATGAAAGGAAAAATTATCTGGGTAACAGTATCACCTTATATTTTTTAGAAGTGTAAATGAGGAAACATTGATACATAATTTATGGCACATTTTTATTTATTTATGCAGCCACAAATCTAAAAGAAATATGTAGAAATCTATGACTGAGTCTCAGGGCTAGCTTTTGACTTCCCAGATATTCCAGAGACTGAAATCTTATGGCAGAAATTTTATCACTATTGCTTCTGGTACATGTATCAGCCATAATGGGTCTACATCTCATTCACACTACAGAGCTTTTAGAACTCCTGCGACCTTAAATGTGTTAAGTAACCTTAAGTAAATGTATTAAGAAACCTTTTGGAAATAAACTAAATGAAAACAAACTACTATAGTAGCTATATAAAGCTATATAAAGTACATGTAGCCTATACAGTAATGCTACACATAAAGTAGCTTAACTAAAATGTACCTTTAATTAGATAAACTGTTTCCTGTACAGACAACTTCTTATTTCAAGTAATACAATGTATTATGAGAATCATAAAATAATAAAGTAACTGATACTTGAAAGTGATTTTTAAAAGATAGGCAACTGCCAGGTTTAAACTAACTTTGAGACTATGGAAGGAAATCGCAAGAAACATTATATGAATTTATGTGCTTACCTTTTATACACTATTTGAAATCCTAGTTTAAAACTGGAATATCATAGTATAAGCCTGTTTTACTGCATATAGAAACACAGTTGTGTGTAACTGGTCACTGTGTAGAATTCAGCGTTGAAAAAAAGCAATTGTGGATATGAGAAGCGAAAAATAAAACCTGGTGTGACTTAGAGGGAACAAATTCAACTGCAGAGTGTCAGTTTTATCCTTTAATGTTTTTTTGCTCTTTCTTTTTAATGAACAATTAAAAATTATTAATTCAACACTAAATGACAGGTCCCAAATAAAATTTACTATAGAAAAAGAAGTAACAGTGGACAGTAACAGTATTTACAGGACCAGCACTTGCCTGCATTCATTAGTTCACCTGGAATCAAAAACCAGAAATCAGAATCTTCCTTATGTGTTATTTTTGTTTCTGGAACTGAATGAGAGGAAGAAGCCTACGCACAGGAAGGAACATGGCTAGACGCTGGCTCAGGTACAGCTTGAAGATATTTCAGTACTGTCTTCCACCAGACTCATTTAACTATCTTCTACAAAGAGTATTAAGTATAAAAACAAAAACACAAACCCATGACTGTGGTTGCTAGTGAGCTTGCAAACCAAATGAATTCCTGATGCAGCACAACTGATGTCAATGTATTCTATCTGGCTTACTGCACTTCCACAGCGAGTTTTTTAACTTCTGTAGTTTATCAACAGTGTATAGGAAGCATTTTCAAGGCTTTAAATCCAAAAAAAAATTAATACTTGCTTCAGTTCTACTGAAGGCAATGGAATTAGGCCTATGTTTAAAAGAAAGCGTGCAGTTGGATACAACGATGATATCTGACCTAAATCATGATATTACTGTAATTGGAACAGTACCTGAAAAGTTTTTAACTAATGTGTAACTAGGCAAAATAAAAACCAAAAAGTCAACAAACCATATCTCTGGGAGGAAGAAAAAAAAGAAAAAAATACAAAACAGGCTTTTGCTTGTACAGCCAGAGAACACACTTCTTCACTTGTAATTCACAATCTCCAGCTGTCTCCCAAAACTCTAATCAGAATTTCGCCTTCAAGAAAGGATCAGGAAATTACTCTTTCCTTCTAAAGCAACTGTGACACTTATGTGGGAGAAGCCTGTCTTTCAGTCCATGCTGCAAAGACTTTTTTAGTATTTTATGCTATGCCTCAATCATGTAAAACTCATACAAGTCTTAAGCACAGACAAAAGCATTACTCTTCCCCTTTCCAGTGGACAGCCTTTATCATCATATCCTACTGAGCTACGATCACAGTTTTTTCTTTCCTCAAAACCTAGTAAGATACTTCTTTATACACTCGGTAAGAGCAGCTGAAGCCTTTCACTCCAGAAAAACCTTTGTGTAAGGTGCTCTGTGTAAAATAAAAACAGCAATCACCATTGTGTTGTGGCTTGAGACAGTTCCTGGAAGCGCACATTGAGGTGACACTGAAGTATCTGCAAAGTAAAGCAAGAATGCCCAACTTCTGGATCTTCGTTGTGTGACCTGTTTCTAATATCAAGACTGAAGGGGTTTAGAGCATAAAGAAAAGCAAAGATTTAAGGATTAAAAAGTGGCAGACACATGAAATGTAAGCAGGCTAGGGGAGCATCTAAGTCATTTTATAAAATCTGATCCACTGCACTTGAAGATGGAAAAACATTGGCCAGCTTCTCTAGTTGTAAGGTAGGTGCAGACAGCATCAAACACAAAAGCCATTTTGGCACAGAAAAAAACAGTTCCAGAGCAGCTCCCTTAGCATTTTGTGCTGGGCCTCAAACTGCATCTATGAATAAAAGCATCAGTTTTGAGGGTCATTTGTAAGAATAGACAAAGTAAGAAATGTGGTGACGGGATTGTATTGTGAAAACTGGTCTTTCATATCTGCTTTTTAAAAAGTATTTTTACAGTTTTGTTCACTTGGATAAATCCAAACTAGCTAGTAAAAATACAATTTTAAAGTATAACAGTCTCAATTATTCTGGTCCAATAAAACAGCTGTTATTATTTAGGGCTAATTAAAGAAATGCTAAGTCTTACTCTTATATTGAATCTAATTCTTTGGCATCACTTGAACTGTAGTATAGCTATATCAATTTGAAGAGAAGCTTCTTGCCTCAGTGTGGGTTTTTTTAAAATGTTACTAGGAGAACAGACCTCCAAGTTCAGCAAATAAATAAAAAGAAAGCTGCTAATCACCTGATCAAATAAAACATGTTGACAGTATCACCTGGCATAAGAATCACAAACTAGGGATCACAAATTTCATTTGTAAAGAATGTTTTCTTTTATGCTTGCTAGGGAAGAACATCTTAAATTGTCAGTAGCACTGAATAATTTTTGCAAATACTTACTTTTCTAAACTATTTCCATGCTAACTGG
>NW_009729094.1:0-9784 GCF_000703405.1 Apaloderma vittatum | reverse complement strand
CTGAACTTGGTGCAGGCTATCAAAATACAAGGAGGTTAGAAGAGCATTCTTTTTTTAGTCATGCTTCATCTTTGCAAGCATTACATTTTTCTCAGGAAAAGAATCTTCTTGTCTTTCATCAAGCTTTAAGGTTCTCAGTTTCTCATATGCAGGATTATAAATAATCTCTGCAATGTCTCAACAGTCAAATACCCCTACAGATTTGGGGGAAGCGTTCTTCCATTTTCCATATTGGCATACATTCTCTTACTTTTCCTACACTGCACAGACTTAAGATTTTTTTTATCCTTTCTCTCCTTAGGACAGTAACTGACTGTCTTCTAATAAAGGATCACTATAAAAACCATGAAGGAAAAGGAAGGTATATGAAATTTAGAAGCTGTAAAAAAGCTGTAAAAGAAGCTGCAAAAAATTAATCATGATGGTACAAAAAAAGTCTCAAATTACTTTATATGTGGCTAGCTTCTATAACAAACTGACCAGATCAATTTTTCATTTTTTGAAAATGTTGATTGTTTCTGCTAACTAAATATTCAGTTAGTGTCATGGCAAGTGTCTCATCTGGCTTTATTGATTATTAAATTAAGTTTAACTTGCTGTTTTCAACATCTCTATTACTATCCTTCAAAGCTAAACCAGAAAGAAATAAGAGAGCCGGCAAAGATACAAGAAGCTAATCATCATTCTAAGAAAAAAAAGTGTATTTTCCTACTTTCCACTTCCCAGTTTTCCATTCATGCGTACCCTGTGCATTTTGCCAACTATTCTGCTTCTATAGAAAAGAACACAAATCTCCAAAACAGCACTAGTAAAACAGTTACAGTAAGGTGAATCTACTATAATACACAGAATCTGACCAGAATTAGATTCTGATTTGCTGTAATACAAGCAAGGACAGAACAAAAACCACAACCTTGATCCCTCAAGGAACTGAGGGGGTTTTTTCTAACCTAATAGGAGCTCCACTACTCATTTTTACTTGTTTTTTTTAATATATTATAAGATTGTCATATTCTCTTATATAAATTCTTTAAACAATGAAAAACTGCGAACAATGTGAACTCATGGCACTCTTGTCCAGTCTTGTTTCCATCTCAACAGATGACAAAACAGCTAGAAGACTCTTCTCATTCTACAGTGCATTTAAAGAAGTTGAATAGGAAGGAAGAGCTAGCTCTGAGAGTTAATTATCTTTCAAGATATAGTGGAGCTAATACAAAGCTTATGCAGAGATGTAACTTATCCAAAGGGAAGTCTTTAACACAGCAGAGAAAGAGCCGTGTGGTAGCTATTCCATTAGTTATCCCATTAGAGACCCATGGTAAAAGTATTATTGTAAAAAAAAAAAATAAAATTTGTTTTTATGCCACGCCTGCCAATGACATCACAGGAAACCTAAGAAATCAAGTGAAACACCAATCACTTTTTAAACAATGAATTACATTTTCTTTATTTTTACACACAGAAAGAAAAATCTAGGTCGGATTACCAACTGGAATTTGCAGTATGAAACTTGCAGACTGATTACCAGGATTCATCATGGAAAATTAGTGATACTAAAAGCTATACTCTGTGTATTCTGTTCCCCATTCAATACTATTTAATATATTTATTAACGATGCAAACAGAAGAAAGAGTATGCTTATTACAGTGGCATAGTCTTGAAAAAAAGGAAGAGAAGTTCTCTAGCAGCTAGAGAAGTTGGAAAGCAGAGCTTGAAATCCAGTGAGTTTCAAAACGTACACCAGGAATAATCAGCTGCACAAACACAGGAACAGGAGCAATTACTGACTAGCACTTTGTAGAAATCCTACAGGAGCTACAATGGACCTCAGATCTCAGTCCCCACGCGATGTAGTCATAAAAAAGGTGATTATTGTTCCACGGTATCTAATCAAAGGTACAGTGTGTCCAGCGTTTAGGTCTCAATAATTCATATTAGAACTTTTATCAGTAGGTGGAGGTTAGAAACAGCAGTAAAATCTTGAAAGACTGTAAAAGATTGTCCAAGATGAAACCTGAGCAACGGTTTAGTGTTGACACTACACTTTTTAAAAGATAGAGGCTTCAGAGGGCAAGAGAAATTATTGAAAGCCCAGATAATGCCAAGTAGAACTCATGATGTTCTGTTCAGACCAAAAGGAATCTTCAGGTGCATGTAAGGGTACTACCAAAAAAAGAGAATTTTAAAACAACCTTTTCACATTACCTATTCAGTTAGGACTATGATTTGAGAAAATCTTAAAAAAAACCCAACTATAAAAGAACAACAGCAAACACACACCAGTAAGAAGTCAACTAAGTGACAGTATTTCACAAACTAAAATCTTAAGCAAACCAAATGAGACTAAGTTTTTTATGCTTTGGATTAAAATTTTTGTCAAAATTTCTGCAAGTCGGAACAATTCTCTGGATACCAAAACCAAGCTTGGTTAGTGTTAATTATAACGTTCCCAAAGGATATCTATAACTTGCTACTTCAGATCAGACCTGTATTAAGGAGATGCCTCTGATGCTCTATTGAAAAGATAATGAGATATCACCTTGTTCACATATACTGTTCTTTATTTGTGCATGTTGTAACAAGCAGAACAGAGAGTGGTCACAGTTTGGCAGCAAAATTTTCTGAAGATTCCACCTCTGGTTTCCTGTATTTGGAGAAAAGACTGTGCTCCAAGTGTCTCATGTGGGCACTAAGACTGAATGGGAATTTTTTGCTTACAACCTCTTTGTAACACCATTTACTGGCTAGGAAACAGAGGTAATACCTTTCTTTGCCTGACATCATAGGGAAATCTCACTTGCTTTAATTACTTTATGCTTCAGAACTATTTAAGTATTAAATACAATTAAAGAAAATATTTACCAAAGAACACAAAAACATTAAGAAGGAAATCAGCCATTTTGTTTTTAAGACTGGATACAAATGGAAAGCAGAAAGACAAAAGACCACATCTGAGGATTAAAAGAAGAGTGGAAAACCTTACTCTTTCATAACACCCTGCAATAAAAAACAAACAGGATGTGATCAAGAAGCTAAAGATTATATTGCAAACAGATGAAGGAGGTTAGGACATAGCCTTTTTCTGAGGATCTTAATTCTGAAGTGTCAAACTTCCAAATTCTCCAGTTTGCAGTGTTACATTCTATAGTGGAGCGGGGGCAGGGGCGGTGCTGGTGGAAGAAAGCTATCCTGACAAAAATGGAGACTAAAATAAAGACTACAGAGTGATTACACAACTGTCATGTTTCATACTGTACATGAAAACTCAACTTGAGTACTGCTAAAATACTTAAGAGAAACTCATAGCCAGCCTTTACCAAATAAGCCTGATCCAAGTGTTCTGAAGATTCATATTTCTATTTACTTTTGCTTATTTAATGTAATTAGTTATCACATACAATTTAGTGACTCCAGTAAAAACTTGAATCTGGTATATTCCCCGCTTTAGAAAGGAAATTATTTTCAGGGGGGATTTATTTACATTAGAGGGAAATATTAATCTGCATACAATTAATTCATCCATGCCATATTAATTATCAATTAGCCATAAATATTGAACTAAGCAAAAAATACTAAAAACAGCTGAGCTCTGAATTTAGCTCTTTATTATACTCATAGAACACATATAAAAAGCTAAACTGATGAGTATGCTCTTTCTTTTTTTCTTTCCTTTTTGTTACATCCACCTGAAAATTACAAATACCTGGTTTTTACCCAAATTAAGCTAATAGTATGTTGACCTTAAACCACCCCAGTGGATTGTGGTCTGTCTATTATGTAACTCAAAATATTCAACATTCTAATAATAAACTTTACAATGCCTCATACTGATAGCATTTCAATGAATGTTTCTTCAATCAGAATATGTTCATTTAACTTTTTTTCCTTGTCTTTAAGCCAATTTCTGTTAATAATTTGCAGACATCTCAGCCACATTGAAACCATACATGGATTAAACAGGCAAGTGTTATGAGCCTACTGAACTGTGGAAGTGACATAAGTGGCTGCTTTACGAAACACTTTCAAGAGATATTATTTTGTCATCATTATCATAATTTCATTCACTTCATATGTCCTATCAGCACATTAAAATATTTCTACCAGTATCTCCCTGAAAATCCTATCCAGGTGATAGAGTGATCAACAAATAATCAGGATTAAGCGGTTTCAGCCTTTCGTCTTCAGTGGTTCATTGCATGGTCTTGAACAAATGACAAAATATCATCCTCAAAATTGACCAAATAATTTAACTTCTTTTTCCAATTTTTAACTATCTCATTTAAAAACAGTAACTGCTTAATTCATATGGATTCTGCAAAATTCAAAACATATATAACATTTTGAGATTTAGCATGAAGAAGCTGGATGTACTCACATATTCTGAGCATCTCACTGTCTCGACCTTCTCTAAAACACATTTAAAAGAAGATATCTTAATGTGACAATGCTAAATATAAGATTATGTTTTAAGGGTTCAGATAATAAAACAAGGAGATGGTTTTCCCTCGTTGAATATAGGATTTCTCAGACTCCTGAAATATAATTACCATGTTTCCAACTTTGACAACATAACTGTTAGTGGTACAAGTTTGAATTCACTGCAGCAGGAGTCGTAGTGACAGGAATGTCACTTGGTGACATTTGTGACCCTTTGTGTAAGGGTTTTAGGTCGTTTTGTGCAACTCATCTGCTCTACATTCTTTCTAATGTAGTTGAACTTAAACCAAAGCCTCTCCCTGCCCATTCTTCTTATATAATAGGTTTTCCTAAGATCCTTATTTTTCCACTCCAAGCCTAATCTGACAGAATCAGTAGTTATTCTTGACATGAGGTTCTCCACTTTTGAAATGCTTTCCAATTTTCACACTGCAAATAAAAATCCAATTTCCTCCACATATAAACTCCTAATTTTGTTCTTTATGCTATCTATGCATTGTATTTGAATTTCAGCAGTCACTGGGGAAGAGATGACTTCTGTAATATTAGCAGATACATACGTGATTATCGCTCCTTTAGTTGTGTCTTATGAAATTTGGTAAAATTCTGGCTTTACAAAGAAACAACTGAGGAACTCCAAGCCAGATAGAGGAGTAAGTTTAAATAATTATGTGATTTACAGTTCTCTTCCACCTCTTATACAAGAAACAGTCAACAGCCAAATTATTGAATCAAAACCAATGCAATTCTGCATCAATTAAGTAGGCACAGTGAGAATAAAGGAAGGAGAGAGGTCACGTATAATTTCAGTATGATATGTACGACAACAGGAAACAACTGAAAACAGGTTGGGAAGAGTCCAGTGAAAAGGTTAAAAATACTCTGACTCAGAACAAAATTAGAGAATCATAGAAATTCCAGAGTCTGAAGGAACACACGAGGATCATCAAGGCCAACTCCTGACTCCACATACGGAAACCTAAAAGCTAAACCATATAACTAAGAGTGTTGTCCAAACACTTCTTGAACACTAACAGGCCTGGGACAACGACCACTTCCCCAGGGAGCTTGTTCCAGTGCTTGACCACCCTCTCATTGAAGAACACTTTCCTAATACCCAGTCTGAACTTCCCTTGATGCAGCTTTAAGCCATTTCCTTACATCCTAACCAAATAAATGGGCAGTTTTCCAGAGCACGTTTGAGAGAGAAGGTAGTGCCACTCATTCTCACACCAAATGAATACCCTCACCCCAGAGCCATAGATAGTTTTGCAAGTATTTTAATTAAGCAGCATATAGAATCATAGGGGTTTTTTGTTTGGAAAAGACCTTTAAGATCATCCAGTCCAACCATTAACCCAGCAATACCCACTACTAAACCATGGCCCTAAGCACCACATCTACACATCTTTTAATACCTCCAGAGATGATGACTCCACCACTTCTCTGGGCAGCCTGGTCCTATGCTTAACAACTCCTTCTGTGAAGACCTTTTTTTTTTTTTTTTAATATCCAATCTCAACCTCCTCTGGTGCAACTTGAGGCTATTTCCTCCTGTCCTATTCATTTACTACCTGGGAGAAGAGACCACCTCCCAACTCTCTACAACCTCCTTTCAGGTAGCTGTAGAGAGTAAGATCTCCCCTCAGCCTCGTTCTCTTCAGGCTAAACAACCTCAGCTCCCTCAGCTGCACCTCATAAAGCTTGTTCTCAAGATCCTTCACCAGCTTTTCCACCTGAAAAGTAAGGTCATGGGGAAGATGAAGAGACCGAGTTAAGTAATGTGAGGGACAACATTCAGTAACTGAGACTTCAGAATAACTGTCTCTATCTTTTTGTCTCTTCTCCGATTCTCCTCTCTTAAAATGGTGTTGCTTCTGTCCTACATTCTCCTATTATATGTTTATTTTTTCCTGGATTCAGAATCCAGTCAGAACAAAATCTGAAACCCATATTTTCATAAATCATCTGTGACTGCCCTCAAACTAGTGATGTTAGAGTCATATCCCAATTATCTTAGTAACTGTTTAAAAAAAGCTTCGCCTTTTCTGATTTGCCTAGTGCTACTTTACAAGTATACAATACACAATCATGATTTTTAATATATAAAAAAACCATATTTCTCACTACCAGTGCCAAAAGTGCAAAATAAATAGCTCTGATATATCAGATTTTACCCTTGTGAAATCATATGGGAAGAAAACGTAAAAAAATACCATGCAATGTGAATGACTGAGTATTATTTAAAATATGTCCTCATTAGATACTTGAAAAAGTATGGTTCTTCAAACAGAAAAGATCATTTTAATGCATTTTAAAAGCCTAGTTGAAATAAAGGAAAATTACAATATAAAGAAAAGGACCCTGATAAATAAAAGGAATAAGATAACTAGCATGAATTAACATTCATGTGTAGATATCAGAAAGCTAAAAAAATCTGCAGAGGAGAAATAATCTTTTGGTATTGTGGATAATGACATTAAGAATTCTTTAAGAAAGAAAAAGATCCACAAAAACATTGGAATGGTGTAGATCCTTTACTATGTAGAGATGAGTATTGATGAAGTGGTTTTAAGAACACTGCAATACTAGCAAAACTTGAGTCTTAAAAAGGGGCAGAAGCTGTACCAGCATTTGAAAAGTCCAAGTAAGATGTTTCAGATGGTGATAGGCATAATAGTATTACTGTAATCCAAAAAAAAATCCTGGAGAGGACTGATAACTTGATTGTAAAATTCATTATACTGTTGAGATTATTTAACAAGAAAATAGCTAACAAGAAATCCAATGCTGGAAAAGTTTTATGAAACTACTGGAATAAAATGTTTGTTAGGTTATATATTTTAACAAAGTTGAGATGTTTAGTGCTCTAAATTATTTAGCTTACTTTGATCAATTTAACCTAACTAAAATTAGTACTCTGCAAAGACCAGTGCTGCAGAGATTTAATGATAATTGAAAGCTATACATGGAGAATCAGGTAACTGAGTTATAATCAGGTCCAGAAGATCTTTTCTTGTTCTGAGGCTGTTTATCGTCATTACAACATATCTGCAAGAAAAACTGAATTTGTTGCTAGTAAATATTGTAGATGCCATAAAGATTGTTTAAGCAACCATTAAAATAAACAAAATCAAATGGAGTTGTTCAGCACAGTATAAATTGCACAGTAACATAATGTCAGTTGAAGAGGGTATCCATTTAATAAATGGTATAAAACTTACATACATACATACTACCTATACCCATTCACAGAACTGAATCCTGACAAAGTTGTTATTCAGCTAAGGATTCAGGTGTTGTGTGTAGCCAACTGTCCATAATGCAGACTGGTGGCTACAGGAGCAACAATGACTCTTCACTGAATGAAAAATTGAATGAGGAGTAGGGAGCTGTTACTGCATTGGCATTAGGACACTTTTGGTAAAAATTGTTGTCTTAATACTAGTAATGACACATTAAGAAGGTTTTTCACTAAACATGTGAATATTTAATATTTTGCCTTTTTTCCTAGGCACTGATACTTTTTTTCCTGATGTTCTTTCACATAAAAAAAAATCACCCTTCTATCGTCGGCTAATTACTTTAAATACATCATTTTGAAGTAAAAGAATCAATGTCTAAGCAGAATTTTTATAGATAAGGATTAGTTCAGCAGACCAAATATAATTATACAAAGGAAAAGTTAGCATCTGGACAGATTTGGGGCAAGCTTTGAAATAAATTAGGGCAAGGCAGAAGACTAATCATGACTGTATGTCTTTCTTGGAAACATTTTCCTGGCTCAACTAGATAATGTGATACAGGCATCTCTTTGTGACAACCCATCCCTAGGCACTGCATGTGACCAAACTACATAAAAATGGGTTCCCTGTGCCTTAAAGTCTAGGACTCTGCCTTAGGCCATCACTTAATTTTGGAATTATATACAGCAGTGAATGGAAAATACATTGCATCTGAGGAAGAACCAAGAAATAATTCTGAGAGGAGTTTTTTTGCTGCAACTTAAAAAATAATTTCTTAGTCTGTCTTTATGGGATTCTTTAATCTTCTTAACTGTTTTTTACCCTGTATTAGATATGTTCTTCATTTACTTAGAGAAACAATCTCACTGTCCATTCAGATTTTTAGGTGAAAACATTTTCAAGATTACTTTGTAATAATTCACACCCTCAGAACAGAATTTGTAAGGAATGTTCAATTCTGAAAAGTTTTTTTCAATATTCCTAAAAAACCCCCATGCTGAATAGCTTTCAAGTCAGAAAAAAATCAGCCAGACAGTTTTTATTCATGAAATTCTGATATGAATTTAGGATTTGTTTTTCTAAGTAAGTCAAGCATGTACGAATTTGAAAGCGCTATCTTTAGAAAAACCTGAGATCTTTAGAAAAAGCTTCCAAAGTCTTGTTTGTGTTTTCAAGTCAACTGTCAAAATAATTTAAAATGAGTTACATTTGCTTCCCATGAAATTTGTACAACACAAAATTCCAGTTAGAAAGATGATCATGGTTGGTGAATAATAGGGGCTGAAGGAAAATGAACTAAGCTAATGTCTCTGTTGAGAAGATCTATTATGAGTATGCTTTTATGGGATCTGACCTGCTGCTTGTCCTGTTGCAAAATAATCCTATTGTGCTAAAGGAAGTTCTTGTAAGCCGGAGCCTAAGTTGAATTGACTCAGAGCTTTTATATAAATACTAGTTATTTGTATTGCAGCTGAAAGATGGTGAATCTGTCATTCACCTGTTGTTTAGCAATTTACTATGAATTATTTATTATTCTGACATCTCTGTTCTTTTTCTGATATACAAGAAAACTGCTGGTGAAATGCAAGTGTATTTATGCAAATAGAAACTTGAGTTAGATAACTCAGTGGGATATGTATTCTACAACAATAGCATGTTGTGTGTTTTTATTTTTTTCTGTAAGACAAAATTTAACAGATTTTTTTCTGAATTCCCTGGTTTATGTTCAGTAAGGCAGACAGATAGTTACCAGGAGGATATCTGTGGTCTTCTATGAAATGCATGATGCAGTAGACACAGAGAGATTTCTGTGATCTTTCTATGTTCTACTTCAGTATGTTTTTCTAACTCTGCAGAAGCTGCTGTATTTTTCAATCTGACTTTTTCATTTATTCCAATTCATTTTTGGACAAGTTACACAAGTTCAAGTGAGGTAGAAATAACATAGCCAGCAGGACTAGGGAACGGCTTGTCCCTCTGCAATCAGCACTGGTGAACACACATTTCAAATCCTGTGTTCAGTTTTGGAGCTTCTCACTACAAGAAAGACATTGAGGTTCCAGAGCAGGTCCAGAGAAGGGCAATGAAACTGGTGAAG
>NW_009729093.1:7041-7451 GCF_000703405.1 Apaloderma vittatum | reverse complement strand
CTCCCTTTGTACCCCAGGTGGGTTTGGAATTCTAGCGGGTGGAATCTATAATTCAAAACGTGTAGGAGAGTGTGAAGTTGGAGGTTTAGGAAGAAGTTGTTGGCTGCAGGGGTCATTGGAACAGTAGTGGAATCACCATCCCTGGAGAGATTTAAATAATGTGGGGATCTGGTGCTCAGGTTAGCAGTGACCGGGCAGTGCTGGGTTAGTGGTTGGACTCAGTGATCTGAAAGGTCTCTTAGGGAGGTGATCATGCCCCTGTACTCGGCACTCGTGAGACCTCCCCTCGAGTACTGTGTCCAGTTTTGGTCAGCACAGTATAAGAAGGACATCGAGGTGCTGGAGCGGGTGCAGAGAAGGGCAACAAGGCTTGTGAGAGGTTTGGAAAACATGCCCTATGAAGAGCGGCT
>NW_009729093.1:0-6749 GCF_000703405.1 Apaloderma vittatum | reverse complement strand
GCTGTGGTGTAGTGGTTAGGTATGCTGGGATGAAGGCTGGACTAGATGGTCTTCAGAGGGCCCTTCCAACCCCTGACATTCTGTGATTCTGTGATTCCAACCAAAGAGATTGTGGGATTCTGTTGATTTTTTTTTATTTCTTCCCATGCAAAGATTTATCTCACAGAATGGTAGGGGTTGGAAGGGACCTCCGAAGAGCATCTACTGCAACCACCCCCTGCCAGAGCAGGATCACCCAGAGTAGATCTCACAGGAACGCATCCCGGCAGATTTTGAAAGTCTCCAGAGAAGGAGACTCCACAACCTCTCTGGGCACCCTGTGCCAGCATATTTCCTCATGTTTAAAGAAGTATTTCTTCACGTTTAGGATGAACCTCCTGTTCTCCAGTGTGTGACCATTGCCCCTTGTCCTGTCACTGGACACATCTGGCTCCATCCTCCTGTGTCTGTGCTCTGCGTAGTTCCAAAGCCCCTCGCGTAGCTGCAGTCGGCAGGATTGCCTGGTGACACGCTGTTAGTATTTAACACGCACATAACCGTACGCTAATTGATCGCCTTCGCTTTTCATAATTCTAATGAGTAATAAAACTTACTCCTTGTTTCTATGTACAAGAATTACAGAGAGCCTCGAGAATTTGTAACCACTCCAGAGCAGGGCATTGAGTAACTGGAAGCTGCGTGCAGTCTAGTAGTAGCAAATACCCTCTTTTATGTTTGGGGTTTTGTTTTGTTTTTTAATTTGAGGACGTGCCTTAACATAAAAACAACACACAGAACTTCACGGGTGGAAGAGTAAAACCCCGAATAGCTGGGTAGCTGAGGTACGCGAGCTGTTCTTGCCATCTCGAGCATCAGCGTGTGGCTGCTGCTGTCAGAGACTGGCGACCAGGCGAGGAGGACGTGTGGCCTGATCTGTACATGTTCGAGCTCTCACGACAGCAGATGGAGCATCAGAATCATTGTGTTCTCTGCCCTGTTCTGTGGCTCTCATGCTGTGGGTCTTGAGACTTCTCCAGTGAGTATCTCTCCTTAGAATAACTTGCCTGCCTTTGGCTTAAGACAACAACAGAGTAGTAAATTATTAAAATTAGGGGTATGACCAGCAGCTCAGAGTTCAGCTGGAGTCTAGTCGCTAGTGGTGTACTCTAAGAGTCAGTGCTAGTTTCAATACTGTTCAACACCTTCATTAATGAGCTGGGTGATGGGGCAGAACGTGCCCTCAGCAAGTTTCTAGATGACAGAAAACCGTGCGAGTGGCTGATACATCCGAGGGTCACGCTGCCATCCAGAGGGTCCTCAACAGGCCAGGGACATGGGCTGAAAGGAACGTCATGAAGTACAGCAAATGGAAATGCCAAGGAAGCAAATGGTTCCTGGGTGGTGGTGGCAACGGTTATCAAGGTGGCGTTTAGCGTGAGGGTTTAGTTTAAGGCTCTGGCTTTCAGACACTGATTGTATTCGTAACTTAATACATGTTGCCCTACTGAGTTTGCGTAGCGGTTTTGAAGATCTCCAGGGATTGTCCTTTAAATTCTAATGTACAGAAACTCAGGCACAAATGAGTACTCTGAAATTAAAACCGCCGGAGGTCTATGTGGAAGCCGTTTCTGGAGGCCTAAGTTTGCTAGTGCTATCTGGGGGTCCCCTTGTAGCAAAGCGTGTTGGCCAGCTGTTTGGTTTTCCTCCCCGCGCACAGGTATGGCTGATTTTCGAGAGGTGTTTGCCAAAGCAAAGCACATCGCCATTATCACAGGAGCCGGTGTCAGTGCCGAGAGCGGAGTCCCTACCTTTAGAGGGGCTGGAGGCTTCTGGAGAAAGTGGCAAGCCCAGGTACGTACTGGTGGCACAGGTCTGCACAGCTGGGCTTCTCTGTCCAGAGAAGCTTCTATGTCAGGACTTCTCTGTCCATCGAGCAGGTGAAAATGAAGAGTCAGCGGAAGCTGGATACCTCAGAGGGTGGGAGCGCTCCCATGGTGGTTGTTTAGCCTGGAGAAGGCTCCAGGGAGATGTTACAGCTGCCTTCCAGTACTTGAAGTTGCGGGGGGGACTCTTTATCCCAGAGTGTAACGATGGGACAAGGGGTAATGACTTCAAACACAAAGATTGTAGATTTAGATTAGATATTAGAAGAAATTATTTCTTCTGTGAGGGTGGTGAGACACTGAACATGTTGCCCTGAGATGTTGTGGCATCCCCCTCCCTGGGAGTGTTCAAGGCTGGGTTGGACAGGGCTTGGAGCAACCTGGTCTGGTGGGAGGTGTCCCTGCCCAGGGCAGGGGGTTGGAACGAGATGATCTTTAAGGTCCCTTCCAACCCAAACCCTTCTATTCTTCTGTTATCTCATCTTTGTGCTGTACTAAACTCGGGATAATTTGGTAGGGCAGAGAGGAAGGCCTCTTTACATGTTCCATGTAAAACCACGTACCACACTATTGATACTGGTTATTTCCTCATTTGAGAAAATATTTTGACTTGTCATCCTCGTAAGGGCTGTTGAACAGTATTTTTGTCTGCTGCACCTGGTTGTAAATCATCTGCTTCCAATTCTCTCATCGTGCTGCTGGCGGTGTAAATGGCAGTAATCTCGCAGGCTTCATCTGGGAAAGGGGTTTTCTTGCCCTTCCTTGGGTAGAATGAATTGTCATGTCTTTTCCAGGAGCTGGCTACTCCGGAGGCTTTTGCACGAAACCCTTCTCGTGTGTGGGAATTTTACCATTACCGCCGGGAAGTGATGCTGAGTAAACATCCAAATCCGGCGCATGTCGCCATCGCAGAGTGCGAAAAGCGACTGAGCAAGCAAGGCAGAAGCGTTGTGGTCATTACTCAGAATATCGACGAACTGCACAGAAAGGCGGGCACAAAGCACCTCTTAGAGATTCACGGTGAGGATCAGCTTGCCCGTCTGCTACAGGCCAGTGAACTTGGTGGGGGAGAAGAGAGGACAGTGGGGAGAAAATTGTCTTTATAATGGTAATAACTTGTGTGAAGTTATCCACGATATCGCCCTGTTCTGTTGTGGGAGTTGTTTCGGGTACTTCCTCGTCTCTCTTTCATTTCTCATCTTTCTTCTTTTTTAATGGATCCTGGCAGTACGTAGGAATCGTGTTCTCCCTTCCTGCTCTTCCTGCTCGCTCAGTTTGGCCTCAGATCCACTTGGACGTGTGTGGGTAGTGACGCACGTGGGCTGATTTCACTTAGAAAAGGGGAAGATAATCCATGAGGACTTCCACTGCCTGGCAGCAGTGGGGCCACCCCAGTGTTGCCACCAGTAAAAGGAGTATTGGCAACACTGGTCTCACCAGCCCTGGGGCGTTTTCCCTCCGTCCTGTCCTTCAAAGACCCTGCCCTCCTTGGCTACAGGAGGAAAAAGGGTCTGGAAAGGGAAGAGGTGGCACAAATTTATTTATTTTTTGGCAGTTGTGGATCCAAGGATATCCTTGGGTATAGTTTAATCTTGATTATCCTTATTCTTTAACAAAATAGGAACAGTTTTAAACTCTTGGTAATATTGCACATCTCCACAGCACATTATTAATGTTACAGGTGTCTTGAGGCTGGGAAGTTCTGCATAAAACAGAACACCGTTAACCAGCATTTGGGGTTTTTTTAAGAAAATGTTCCTGATTTAAGGGGAAAAACGATGAGCAGAAATCATCACCCTCGGTGATACTTTAAATATAATGATTTTCCTCTGAAATACTGTGTATTGCTCACGTCATGAGGTCAAACGAAGTGATAAATCACGGCTTAGAGGGACGGTCACTGTTGTTCACTGCGTCTGTCTTTGCTGGGCCCTGTCTGTGCCTAACTGCAACGCTGCTCACCTTGGGCTGCCGAACAAAAGCACGTGTGTGGGCTGCGTAACTACACCTTGTTCATAATGCTGCCAGGTTTCAGCACATGGCTGTTACAACCATGTAGGAAGTTACTTGCAAGGTGTAGCGTTCACCAGGACGAACACAAGCACTTGCTCGTACAGCCGTGCCTCAGAGCAATCGCTTGTCTGCTGATGTCTTTCTCTTTGTGTGTTTCAGGTAGTTTATTTAAAACTCGATGCACCAACTGTGGCAACATAGCTGCGAATTACAAGAGTCCAATATGCCCTGCATTGGCTGGGAAGGGGTAATACGCCTGCTTGTAAACTCTCTTTACTTTGCAGTTCAGTAGAAAAGGAGCCATTTCAGGGGAGAACAGGAGTTTCAGCCAACCACCCTGTTTTCCTTTAGTAGCACTAACGCTTAAATTTTAAGGCAGCTGTTTTGAAACGTTTGGTAACTTCAGTGAGAGCCCGTAAGTCCATAAGTGCCATAAGTCCTGTGAATAAATGTTAAACTCTAAGCACAACATCAGATATGTTTTAACTGGAACAATGTCAGACGGTCTGAAACTCATATTGGACATCAGCTCATTGTACTCTGTGTGTGTTTACTTCCATCCTCTTCACCTGCCAGGTTTTTTAATTAAATCGGATGCCCGTTCCTTAAGTTGGATTGTCACCACTTCGTACAGGGATTGTCCTCCTCTGCGACTCTTGACACCTAGTAGTACCTTTTGTCCTTCGACTCATCAGAACAGTTCTCATTATTACAGGTCTCAAAATACAGATGTGTGAAACAACCAGGATGGAAGCATCAGTTCTCAGGATTTCTGCAACTTAAAAAGAAGTTGCAGAACCTCTCAGTTTTTCTAGGCATCTTCTTTCTCTCACTAACAGTGGGAAAAAAAAAAGAGAGGGATGGGATAGGGATATGCTCATAGATTTTCAGGTGTTTTTTCCCTTTGCATTTCACCAGATCTGTAGATAGCTACACAAACATTTATCATGCCTTTGACAGACTTTGGCCAGCTTCTTTCAGCTGCTTAGCTCTGGAATAATTGTGGATGAATGCCTGGCTGCCTTGTGTGTGGTATTTTAGGCTTGTGGTAGGTGTAAGTTGGCTGAAGTTGCAAAGATTCCTCGATTGGAAAGTGTGCTTTAGAGAATACTAAGTATTAATACATAAAGTACACTTGGTCCGCCTGAATATGGATTTCAGTTTCGTAATTTCAGGGCTCCAGATCCTGACACAGAAGACGCCGCAATTCCAGTTGAAGACCTTCCTCAGTACGTGTGGACCAGTTTGGTTTTTCGCTGTTACCTCTTCGCGCTTTCTGCATTTCAAAGGCTTCTAGCACTGTTCACGTAGTTTCAGAAGGACTCGGAGACACCGTTTGGTGTGACCAGGCAGCATGGGTGTACTTCCAAGACGTGTAGCTGCCGCCTGTCCAGCACGTAGCAAAGGAGGGTGTGGGGAGGGCTGAGAAAGAGCGAGGGCAGATGAGAAATGCCCAAACGAGAATGAAAACCCCTTTGACGTATTGCAGCTTGAAACGTCTGCGTCCGCAGTGTGACACCGTCCCTTCATGATTTTTCTTAAACAGGTGTGAGGAGGATGGCTGCAATGGGCTCCTCCGTCCCCACGTCGTGTGGTTTGGTGAAACCCTGGATCCCAGCATTCTCACAGAGGTTGAGAAGGAGCTCGATATTTGTGACCTCTGCTTGGTGGTGAGTGATGCTTTGGTTACCCAGCATCTTAACCTCTGGGAAACCAGGCTAAAGAGGTTGCACCTCCTAGGTAAAGGAGATGCATTTGGAAATAAAAGCCCCTGAGGGGCTCTACTGTCAACTGTAAAACATTAAAAGACCAGGAATTTTGAAAAAGTACGCGCACTACTCAGAAGTTAACAGGTTGAGCATGCGTGCCTCTTGCTCTGCTGGCACCTGCATTTGGCGTACACAGGTCTTAGAGGTTCAAGCGTCAGATGTTAGCTAATATTGTTTAGTTGTTCAGGTTCTCCAGAGGTGAAAAATACGTTTTTTTCAATGCTCAGTTTAAAAAAAGTGACAAAATGCTGTAGGAAGGTAGCTAGTTGTTAGCATGTACTGCTTTTTTTTGTGAGGTTGTTTACGTGTGTGCAGGTTCCAGATCCCTGACCGAAGCACTCGCTCAGAATATCCTGTACCCTTCACAGAATAATCTCAAGGAACAGAAGGAACATCTTGGTTTGTTTTCCTCAAGGCTGTTTGCCATTTTGTGTTTCTGACATGTTACTTTTCACTCATCTAGTCGGAATCCAGAAACAGGGTTATCTGGCTTGCACCAGAGAACCAATTCCCGATTCTTACACTATGTTAAATAGCTGCCTATGGTGACACTGATGTGGTTTCAGTTCTGTAGGGATCTTCCATGCTTTTGCACATCCAGTGTTCTGAGTAGGGTCTTTACCTTACAGGTTGGTTTGGTTTTGTCTGTTTTAACTACTGGCCTGCTACATTCATGATTCTTCCGTCCCTGCAGGTTGGGACCTCCTCCGTGGTGTATCCGGCGGCGATGTTTGCCCCTCAGGTATCTGCCAGAGGAGTGCCAGTCGCGGAGTTTAACATGGAAGCTACTCCTGCTACCAGCAGGTTCAGGTAAAGCCGTTCAGTCCTCAACCTTTAGCCCCTTCCACCTCTTGTCTTTTGCACTGAGCTGCTAAAACGCTTAGAAAGTCTTTAAACAAACATGACCCAGCTTCTTCTTCCCCCAAAGCTTAGTAAGTCGTACTTCTAGTAAGTAAGAAGAGGTGATTTGGGCCTTTTTGGGTGGAGCGAACTCAAGCTCCGGTCTGTCCCTGGGTGCTGCGCGGCCCGAACCCCTCAGAGGCAGGAGCTGGGGCGGGCACCGCTCTAAAAACACAAAACCAAACCCCACGAAGCAGCGCGGGGC
>NW_009729092.1:22499-32537 GCF_000703405.1 Apaloderma vittatum | reverse complement strand
CTGCCTTTCCCCGGCAGCCCAACCCTTGCCCTCCGCGGGGGACCTCAACCCCTGCTCTTGCCTTGACCCAACAGGGCTTTTGAACCAAGCCATCCCTGTTATTTTTAGACCAAATGACATTTTTTGGCTTGTCAGCCCTGGCAGGTTTTGCTGTAAAATAAACTACTTTTACAATAAAAAGAAACACTGAGTGTATTACATCAAGGGCTTAACTCAAGCCAAGGATTTCAGCTAAGGCTGCAACGTTGTCCTCGCTTCACCTCTCTGGGGCATATGGTCACTCTTGCCAAGCTGCGGTCCTGCAGTGAAGCGTCCCGGTGGGACAGTCGACTTTATCTGCCATGTCCCCACTTGGTTTTTTCTTCCAATTCGGTTGCCAAGACGAAATATGGGGACCCGATCTCGCTTACCGAGGCGCAGTTTTTTCATCGAGAGTGAATTAAAACTTCAAGAAGCTTTAAAACCCCCGGAAGCTTTTCTGAAACCTCAGTGAGCCCTTCTCACCCAGCACAGATGATGCAGCATATTTCGTTTTCCAGTCTCTCAATTTTTCAAGAGTTTGCTTTTTTTTTCTCCCCCTGCTTCTTTCTGTTTGCTTTGGCATCGTTCCTTCTTGCAAACGTGCCAAAGGCACGGGGGATGAACTCGGATCCCTGGTCAGGGCTAGCTCGCTGGCATCTGCTCAGGGTTTCTGATTTCGGTGGACGAGCTCTCGTGCCCGCAACATCGATCACCTGCGCTAATACTGCAGGAACGATTTCGTTCACCTCGGCGCGGGTGACGTGAGCGTTAGCAGAAACGCCTGCGTGCTGCCAAAAGTTGGGCTCTTTGACTGTAGTGCTGAGATTTCACTAATTTTGGAGCAGAAGGTCTGAGCGTCGAGTGTTGAGGTGGGTCCTTGGGGAGGTGGGGAGTCCAACATGTGTGACGCCTCCTTGGGCACTTCGGTCGTAGGAGATAATGGAGCTGGTAACAGCGGTTTTCATGGAATCACGTGGTGTGTTGGGTTGGAAGGGATCTTTAAAGGTCATCCCGTCCAACCCCCTGCAGGGAGCAGGGACAGCTTGAACCAGACCAGGTTGCCCAGAGCCTCGTCCAGCCTGACCTGGGATGTCTTCAGGGATGGGGCATCTCCCACCTCTCAGTTAACCTGCACCAGTGTCTCACCAACCTCCTCGTAGACAATTTCTTCCTTGTATCGAGTCTGAATCTCCCCTCTTTTAGTTTAAAACCATCACCCCTCATCTTGTCGCTGTCGTATCCACGTCCTTCTTGTGCTTAGGGCCCCAGAACTGCAGGGGGGTCTCAGCAGAGCGGAGCAGAGGGGGACAATCCACTCCCTCGCCCTGCTGGCCACGATTCTTCTGATGCAGCCCAAGATCCAGTTGGCCTTCTGGGATTTCATATCAACACTGGGGTCTTCAGGCAACCATGGAGCAGAGGAGGTGCTCCTGGATGTGTCCACCTCTCTATAGTCCTCTGAGGTCAGGAGGAGCTGGTCTGCAGATGTGGTTTGGGACTCAGAGGACTTTCAAAAGCTGGTGAGGCTTTATTCGTCACCTGTCTGAGACGTGCCAGCGCCGATGGCTTCTGACAGGCAGCTGGTGGGAGGTGCTGGCCTGCTGGAGGCATCTCGCCGTGCTTTCAGGCAGGCTGAATAAAACATGGGGGGAATGGGAGCTGTGGATGTGCCTTTTAGGGTTTGTTTTATCACAATCTGTCAGCTGCGTAACGCTCATTCAAATTCCAGCGTTTAGAAAATAGTGGAAGAAATGAAGGGAATTAAATTTAATAACTTAAGTTCTTTTACTCTCAGAAAGACTCACTGCTTGTTACTTTATTTCTCAGGAATTGTTTCTTCTCATAGTGATAAACGCTCCTGAAATTAATAAACAGCTTGGAGGGTGGCAATATCTGGTAGTGAATTATCGTGGTTACTGGAAAAATCACTGAATGGCTTTAGCAAAGCAAGGGAAGCAACGTGGTTCTTTGTAGAAGCTCCGTCCCTTCGTTTCACCCCTTGTATGAGGTTTTGACCCTGTCCTGTAGATGTATTTCACAGAATCATGGAATCATAGAATGGGCGAGGCTGGAAGGGACCTTAGGGATCATTTAATCCAACCTCCTTGTCGTGGGCAGCGACGCCTCTCAACTAGATCAGGCAACACATGGGGACCCAACGGGTTCCATTCGGGCAGTCAGAGGGGACTGGCTGAGTTCTCAGGTTGGAGGTTGTCATGGTCTTTGGCCAAACCCTTCAACACCCTTTAAGGTGAAGCGTTCATTGACTTTCTTGCCCTTATTGGGCTTCCATGGCATTTTATTCAGTTAAACATTTTAAAAAATATAATTCACCATTTAGAAGCACATGAGGTGTTGCCATGGCACAACCCTCGTGACTTCTGCACCTCCTTTGATTGCTTGGACCTCTCCTTTTCTGTAGCAGGGACTAGTTTCCCCAACATCTGTTGAAATTACACCTTAAAAATAGTGCTGGCGTGTCCGTGCACTGGAGAGAGCTGGAACCCAGGAGATTCCTGGTGTTGGGAGCAGCCGTGGTGGAAATCTCTCTGCTGGGAGAAGGTTGGGGCTGGGCAGACCCCACATGGGAGGCAGCTTCAGGGGGAGGTGGGGAAGGGGTCCGTGGGAGGGTGTCACATCCCGTTAAGAGATGAGTCAGTTTGCAGCTCTAATTAAAGCCGGGGCTGAGGGGGAAGGAGGTGGGGGGGGAGCAGGAGCACAGACACAATGCGAGGGGTGGAGCGTCCTCTGCCAGCCGTGAGTCAGAGCAACCCCGGGGCGAGATGGCAGAAGAGCCCAAGATGGGCTCAAGAAGAAGTCTTGCAGGAGAAGAAAACGCAACAAAAGCAAGCGCAGAACCGGAGCGTCGAAAAGGGCTGCGTTTAGGTAGTTGTTAAAACGCTGCAAGGCCAGGAAGCTGAAATCTGGAGGCGTACAGGGAAGAGCTCAGTCTGGGACGTAAGGGTGATGGTTCTGGTGGTGAGGGCCAGAAGGTGACCGGAGGACACCAAAAGGAGGGTGACTTGATCCTGTGTTGTCTTCCCTTCGCACCGTTCCCTTCGCAAGTGAGGCATCGAATCAGTAAGAAGGGCTTGCGTTGGGTTAATTACCTCTTCAGAGGTCCCTTGTTTTCTGAGTCGTAGAGCGCGTTGGGTTGGAAGGGACCTTTAAAGGTCATCTAGTCCAACCCCGCTGCAGTGAGCAGGGACATCTAGATCTGCCAGGACACCCAAGAGGTAAAACAAGGTCAGGAGGGCTACGCCTCTCCTGCAGCTGCAAAAAACTTGTCCTGACCCTGTCTCTCTTCGGTTCCAGGTGCAAAGTAGGTCAACCAACATGAGTGGCCTCGGGGACAGCTCGACGGACCCCGCCAACTCCGACTCTCGGAAGAGGAAAGGCTCACCCTGCGACACAGCCCAGAGGTACGTGCGTGGCTCCCGATCCGTCCCCTGCCACGGCTACTTTGTCATTCTCCCCGTGTCGCTCCCTCCCGTCTGCTCGAGCAGATGGAGCCGGGTTTCAGCCACTCGGAAACGTTCACACTTCCCACCAGAACTTCGCTTTGCTTTTAGCGGTGGCTGCGGTGGAAGATGGAGCAGGATGGAAACGCGGCTCCCCATCTGCTCCGCTTGTTGTTGGGTGGCGAATGATGATTAGAGGCTCGTTATCGAAGTTAATGTATCGATTTCATAAATCGAGAGCGCTAAGAGCATCAGGAAAGCTTTCTCAGGGTAAATTTGAGGCAGGTACTTTGGCGAGGTCTGCAGATCGTCCCAAGCCTCCTGCCTCTTCACGCCAGATTCCCAAGAAATCCGTGGTTTTGTAGTATTCGGCAACTCCGGTGGAGACCCTCTTGCTCCATGATGCGGTTACGAAACAGAAAACATTTCTGTCTGGAAGATCTTTGCTTCTGTGTGCAGATGGAGGCTGCTTCAAAGCTCAGCTCGCTCCACAAAGGCACCTTTTGCACGTGACTGAGCCCTCCCGTCCCAGCTACCTTACTGCCTGGTTTAGGCTAACGAGTCCTGACCTCCTGCCACGGGCTTTTCCAGGCTCCCTCTGAATCCTGAGCACCTTTTCCCGTGGCGATATGTGCTGTTAGTAAGGATGAGCGCGTGGTGCTGCTGTGGTCTCCGTGTCTCTAGCTGCCGTTCAGGTGCAGAAGACGTTTTGATAGCGCTCGTGGCTGTCTCGTTCCTAGCAAATGCTTCTGTACTCGTGTGAAATGTTGCCCCTTTCATAGAATCACAGAATCGTAGAATCACAGAATCATAGAGTCAATCATAGAATCATAGAATCAGAGAACAGTTAAGGTTGGAAGAGACCTTGAAGATCACCTTGTTCCTGCTGTGGGCAGGGACACCTCTCTCCCTCAGCCCAGGTTGCTCCAAGCCCCGTCCAACCTGGCCTTGAACCCTTCCAGGGATGGGGCATCCACGGCCTCCTTGGGCAACCTGTGCCAGTGCTTCACCACTCTCACGGGGAAGAATTTCTTCTTAGATCTGATCTAAATCTCCCCTCTTGCAGTTTCAGGCCGTTGTCCCTTGTCCTGTCCCTGCAGGCCCTTGTAAAAAGCCCTTCTCCAGCTTCCCTGTAGCCCCTCCATGGACTGGAAGGTCGCTCTTAGGTCACCCCAGGCCTGTCTGAGTCATTTGAGCCGAGCTCTGCAGCCCTGGCTGTGGTCTCCAGGCTGGTCTCAGAGCTGATCCTCGCCCTGAAGGTGAGCATGGGGTGGAGCTGTTGGTTCTTGAGCCCCCATGACGGAGCCGTAGGTAGCGAGGTGGGTTTGGACACCTCTTCCTGAAGGAACTGCTCTCCAGATGAGTGAGCACACACCTGGCTTAGCTTCCTCTGCTCTGCCTTTGGAAAGCAGATCCCCTGTGGTTTGTTTCCTTGCCCCTAAGCACCCCAAGAAAGCTTTCTGCTGCTGACACCAGGGGTCTTTCAAAATACGCAGGGCAAGAAACAAACTGATTGTAGAGAAGCTTCTGGATGAAGGATTCTCCTTCCCTGTGTAAGCACAACGAGTTTTTACATCCCCGAGGCACCTACGAGTGTTTTTAGGATGCTTCTCGTTGGGTTGGCCATCCAACCCCAAACACTGGAGCTGAACCCCGTTACCAAAATCCAGAAGAGACGCCCTTGCCAGTGCCGCGCCTTCCTTCTTTCAGACCATCGCCTGACTCGTGCCCACGGCACGGAGGGACCTCGTCCTCCTCCCAGGGCTGCTCAGACTCCTCCGGAACTTACTGTGGAGCAAAGTCAACTTCAAACCTCCTTTGTTAAAACCTGGAAGGTTTAACTATTGCTTTTGGTGATACTCGGGAGTCATAAAGAGCAGCCCACTGCCGTAATACTCTCATGATGCTTTTATGTCAGGAAAATTGGCCAATTCTCCCTCCTACCATTTGGAAGTTGCCACAGCAACAGCGACATTAAGGGTTTTCATGAAATGAGCTCACCCACAACAGAGGGGGTTTTTTATTTTTCTATTTTTTTCTCTCCCCTCTGCCGTTGCTTTTTGCTTTGCGGGGAGAGCCAGGAATTAATTTGACCTGCTCGGCTCCTTCACAAAGCGTTTGCCTGCCGGTTGCCAGGGAGCATCACCCATACCTGGTGCAGAAAGAGTCTGAGGTCCGTGGCTGGACCCAGCACTTCTGCAGCAGGTGGACATCCAGCCGACCTCTATGAAGCTGCTTTTGCTGCTTGAGACCCCTCAGAAGCCGTTGGCAGCTGCCTCCCAGGGAAACGAGGGCTCTTGCCCTCACCCAGAGCAGTTGCCAGGCTGCACCATGTATCTCCTGTGGAAGGTCTCTCTCGTGGACTTCACGGGACCATTGGGCCAGGCAGAGACACAGCTTGTGTTCTGCACCCCCGCAGGTGGCCCTGCCTTTATTTTTTTTTGGAGGACAAGTCACTCCCGTCACTCCTCTGGGCAGTCACAACACCTGGAGAGACACGGGCAGGAGGAGAAGCGACGTGACGGAGAGTGAACTTGGGAGGTTCATCACGGAATCTCATCCCTGTGGTCATCGGGTTTTTCATGTGAGAGCAAGTTTAAGAAGCAGAAAAAACGCCCGAGAGACAACACCTACCTGTCAGACCTGGGAATTGAGCTAATAAAATGGAATTAGGAAAAATAAAGAAACATCTGTGCAGCCTGCCTGGGGAGCTCCTTAGAGGGGAGGGCTGGCGGTGTCTCATCTCCGTTTGGACAGATGTGGTTTCTAAAGGCTCTCTGCAGGGTTGTCAAGGTATATTCGTGCTCCGCTTGGCGTGCACTCTCAGCAGATAAAATAAACCAAATCTCCAAGCCTTCGGACGTTAGCAGAGCTCGTTTCGCCACGGAGCACGACGCAGCGGCGCTCTGCGGTGGGACACGCATCTCCTACCGAGCCAGATTTTTGGAATCAGCTTGTGTAACCAGCCCCTCCCTGAGCAGAGGGGCCTCTCTGAGCCCAGGAGCATCTCGCCGTGCCCACAGGCATCTCAGCAGCCTCTTGGTGTCTCGTAAATGTTGAGGAGTTTCAGGTGATACCTAAATAGAGTGCAGGAGTGTGTTGCAGCGCTTCAATACCAGCCATGTCATAGCACGTGAAAAATATATTCTCAATTCCCAGAATTTGCAGATAGTTGATGGGAGAGCGTTGCGCTTCTGCGGCGACCGTGAGCTCAAAGAAAAGCTGCTTTCGCCGGGCCAGAGAGGTTGAGCTCATGAATATTTTTCATTCTCCTCCTGTCGCCATTGATTCTGATTTTCACTTCGGTGAAATCTGGTGGATGTTGTGAGCTTTTATGTATGAATTTAGAAATAAACTTGGTGACAGCCGCCAGAGTGGCTGTAGAAAAATAAGAAGCTGAGTACAACTCTTTTTGATTGTTTTTTATATTGTAACTGGTTTTGAGAGGAAGACAGAGACCTGAATGTTTGAGGTCTGGCTTTGTTGGGGGTGGTCAGCCAGCCCTTTGTGTCTTCTTTGGCATTAATTTTACGTATATGCATAAAAATAGACAAAGACCTGAATTAACTCCCCAGTATTTTAGAGATATTTCATTTATAGCATGGTCATCACTCTGGGCAGTACTTGTATTTAGGGTTTTTTGTCCAGTACCTGGGCTTGACCGCACTGAGCAGCACGAAAAAGTCATTAATGTGACTTTTAATTTTTTCCCCTTCTCTAATAGCAATGAAAAGCGGCGCCGGGAACAGGAGAACAAATATTTAGAGGAGCTGGCAGAGCTGCTGTCTGCAAACA
Source organism: Apaloderma vittatum (assembly GCF_000703405.1). Taxonomy (NCBI): domain Eukaryota; kingdom Metazoa; phylum Chordata; class Aves; order Trogoniformes; family Trogonidae; genus Apaloderma; species Apaloderma vittatum. The sequence continues at coordinate 25,260 of NW_009729092.1, read as the reverse complement.
TCGGGGACATCGACACCCTGAGCGTCAAACCTGACAAATGCAAGATCCTAAAGAAGACGGTTGATCAGATCCAGCAGATGAAGAGGTTGGAGCAAGGTAAGGCGGCAGCCTCCTGCCTTGGCTTCTCAGAATCCTTTGGCATCCTCCCGGTACCTTTCAGACACTAAGTCATGGCAGAGTAATCATGACTTAATTCAAGAAAAGTCGTGAGGCAGTCGCTCCGCTCACGATGGTTTTCCCTTCTCCTGCTTTGCAGGAGTCACCTGGGAGAGTTCGCGTCCCCTCCGTTGCTCGGCTTGTTGGAGATGCCGCCTCTGTTTCTGGTGCAAGGTGGCACTTTACTCCGTGTTTATGATTCCTCCTGAAATTAGATTAAAGTAATCAGCAGGGCTTGTTACGCTTTCAGGCTTATCAGCAGTGCTGCTGACTGCGTGCAGAAACCCTGCGTTATGGCAGGGGAAGTGAAGGACGGGCAGCCCTGCCGCACGCTGCGCGAGACGCGGGGAAGAACCGTGTACCCTTGTCAGATCCGTTCTCCTGCCAACCACACGGATTAGAGGGGGCGTTAATCCCCTTCCCACCGGTGAACAGAGGAGAGATGCTTGAGAAGCCACCTCCAGGTTAAAATTCACCCCGAGTGTCAACTCAGAGACTGAACCGTGGAAGTCCAAAGGGCTCGAGGGTTGCGCAGGAGAAGGGGTGAGGTGGATTAAGGAGGGAGTGGGACTTGTTTGGGTCCTTGCAACCTCAGCAGCGCTCCCAGAGATGCTGCAGGTGGGCTCGGCTTGCTCTGCCAAGGGCTGCCCGTCTCACGCGCTCAGAGGCTTTGTCCTTCGTGCAAACGCTTTGTCCTTTGTGCAAACGCTTTGTCCTTCGTGCAGACGCTTTGTTCTTCGCGCAGAAGGTGAATCCCGCTCAGCGTTAGTGCTGGGAGCGCGTCGTCCGTCAGACGTTGACTTTGCCGAAGCTCCCGCCGAGCGGAGCCGTGTCGCCTGGTAACGGATCCTGTCGAATCGCAGGACGAATTGGGTTCATAGAATCATAGACTGGCCTGGGCTGGAAGGGACCTTAGAGATCATTTAATCCAACCTCCCTGTCATGGGCAGGGACGCCTCTCAGCTAGATCAGGCAACACATGGGGACCGAGCAGGTTGGAAGGGACCTTAAAGATCATCTAGTCCCAGTGCCCTGGCCATGGGCAGGGACACGTCCCACTAGGTCAGGTTGCTCAGAGCCTCAGAGACGTTAAATTTTTCCCAATCCCTGCGGCTGGGGTGTGTGTACAGACATCCAGGCTCTCCATAGAATCACAGAATGGGTTGGGTTGGAAGGGACCTTTAAGGGTCATCTAGTCCAAGCCCCTGCAGAAAGCAGAGACATCTTCAACTGGATCAGGTTACTCAGAGCCCCGTCCAGCCTGACCTGAAATATCTTCAGAGATGCGACTTTTACCACCTCTCAGGCAAACTGTGCGAGTCTTTCACCACCCTCAGTGTAAAAAAACCTCTTCGTTCAGCACAAATCTTCCCTCGTTTACTTTGAACCCGTCACCCCTTGTCCTACCACAAGGCAGGCCGTGCCCTAGGTCCTCCCAGCTCGCTGTTATTTTAGGCAGCAAATTTTGGGGCAGGCACAGCGGCAAAGCGTTCAGCTCGTGTTGCTTCCCAGCGAACCGCAGCAACTGCTTTTCGATTTCATTCACGTCGTGCCCGGGCTTTGAAAGGAGTTTGGTAGCGGGTGAGTACGCCCAGGTTCCTGCTCGCTGCCACTTTGCTGTTCATTAGTTTTCTTGACATTGCACAGCAGGGCTGAACATTAACTAGGACAAGCACTACTTAAAAATATTATGCCTTGAGCTTTGCTCTGTATTGCGAGCTTATCTAGCGCGGCGCCGAGTTACCAAAGAAAAAGAAACTTCGCCTATATTTGTTCTCAGCAGTTCACCGCCAGAGCCTTTCGTGTGAGGGGGTAGTAAAAATATGGGGAAAAAGTTAGAATATTTGCAGCCAGCGGCGATTTTCTGTCCTTGTAGTTACGTGGAGTGTTGGATGCTGTGCTTCCTTGCCTGTGTCCTTCCTCTTTCTCCTCTCAGTTTCTCAGCCATAAAGCTGGTGAATTTTTGCTCACTACCGAGGGTGTGGGTTTGTTGCTCGAGTGTCGTGCGTGTGTGGCTGTGCTCTGTTAGAAAACATACGCGGAGACGTGATTTCGGGGAGTAGCGAGGAGCCAGGGAGTTTGGATTTTGCTGCGATGCATCCCGGCAGGCTCAGGACATCCCGGAACGGCAGAAATCTCAGTATATTATGCTCTTCAGCCCAATAATAAGCAAAGTCGGGGAAAAGGGATGCTAGACCTTGCAGCACAGCAGGCTTGAATGAAAAAATACACCAACGTCCTGTTATTAATTTAATGAAGGACTTGCCAGGCGCGGAGCCAGGGAGTTTGGGAAGGGGCAGGTGGCAGCGCCGGGGGAGCGGGGACATCCCAGGGGGCTCATCCTCCCCTCTGCCAGCCCTGGAGGGATTGGAGGTCGCATCCCACCGGTTCTGCCCGTTCTGCCGCGGGTCGTCCTCGGTTTTAACCCGCAGAAGGGGTGGAGGAGCCGGCGGAAGCTCGCAGATGGATGGCCCGCAGGGGCTGAGCCCTCCCTCCCATCCCCCTGCCTGCTGGGCTGCTATTTAAAGTATGAAGCAAATGCTTTTAGAAAAGATTCCTAGGTCTGGACACCTTCCAATGTTAGTAATGTACAGTTGGCAGAACA
>NW_009729092.1:21495-22468 GCF_000703405.1 Apaloderma vittatum | reverse complement strand
CAGAACAAGCGGTTTGCGGCTGTGGCAGCAACCTGAAATTCATCTGCCAAGACAGCAATAAACGCAGCGGAGGAAGGGGCCAGACAGTTAATTTTTCAGCCTTTGTCCGTCCCGCAAAAGTTTTTTCCATTTCTTATTTTACATTTTTTTTCAAGTCGTGTGGTTTTAGAGTCGGAGCCCTGAGCCGTGCCTGCGCGCGGGGGAAGGAGAAAAAGCCACCGGTGTCTCCTGGGCGGCGTGGAGGTCAGCAAGGAGAAGATCTCTCAGAGAGAGAGATCTCCACGGGGCAGCGGGTCCGTGCATGAGGACCTTCCTCCCTCTTGCCTGCAGACTGGCATCGTGCCCGGCACGCGGTCGCCAGAGCTCCTCTCCTGGGGTGGGTCTTCTGCTGTGGAGCCGTGGTACGGAGCCCACGTCCATCCATCACGCACAGGCGAGCTCGCCCGAGGTTGTTTTAATTCAGGGCAACGCCGCCGCGGTCAAAACGTGATGGGTGGAGGCTTGGCTGCTCCCCATGGCTTGTGGGGTTAGCAGAGGGGATGTGAAGGCTGGTAGAAGAAGCCACCAGGGCGGTGTGGTGGAGCTGGGATGGAACCAGGAGGCTGCAGGACAGGGAGGAAGCTTGGTTGGATCTGGGAAGGCAGCCGGTGTGGGGCTGCAAGCGTGAAAATGAGCTATCTGGGTCATACAGGAGAGTAAAAAACGAGCACAGATATCAGAAAAGCTGCACTGATGTGCAGACCACCTCTTTTTTTGTTCCTTTTCTGTAAAATGATGTAATACTTGATGTCTACTCGGTGGAGCTAAGGGTCACTGCTCCCCAAGCAGAGGCAGAGCCTCGGCATCCAGTGCCCCTGCGATGCCGGGCTCTGCAGTGCCTGGTGGGCTCCGGGAAAGTATTTCTTTTTCTTCCCCCCCAGATAATGTTTTTGGTCAAACGCCCCAGTTTTGGGAACGTTCCGTTTATGGAAGG
>NW_009729092.1:12609-21464 GCF_000703405.1 Apaloderma vittatum | reverse complement strand
GATGAGCAGCGTGCAGAGATCTGACGGAGACGGGAGCCAGCGAAAGAGTCACCTCATCTCCCTTGTAGAGCTCCCAACCTTGGCAGTGTCCTTTCTAAGATGAAGCCACCAAACCTTTTCCCAAAAAGCCCTCTCCCTTGATAGGCTGCTTGATTTCCTTCCAGAGCTGGAGTGTAAAAGCGGCTCTTTAATAGAATAAATCAAATAACACCGAGCTTTTCATTACGCCGCCTACAAACCCGAACAGCCGCGGAGGGTTGCCCTTGAAACACCTTCCCGCGGCGTCGTGAGTGACTCGACCGGCATCCACGGGACCTCCTTCCCCCCGTCCTTCCTCCGTGCGCTCATCGCCGCTCGCCGGCGGTCGCTCCCGCTGTGCCGCCGTATGTTCAGCTTCTGCGGCAACCGCTACGAGGAGCCGGCGGCGACCTGGTCCAGCCCCGGCACGGCTCCTGGTCCCACCAGGATGCCGGGGCGATGCTCATCACTTTCTGGTCCTGCGAGGTTCCAAAAAAAAAACAACCCCTCAGCAGATTTCCTCTGTGGTTGCCAGAAGTGAAGGATTTATTCTGTGTTTGCTTGGATTTGTACAACTTGGCTTGTCTTGACCCCAAGTCACTGCTCACCTTCTTGTGGCGATGGAGGGTCTTGTGTTCCCCCGTGTGACACCTCCAGCCTCAGAGGAGAAGCCTGGCTTTTTGGAGGTGGAGCTGCTGAATTTATTCTTATAGATGTGTAGGGGGAAAGAGAATATAAAATCTTTATTATTGCATTTTTATTCTGTAATAATGCTACGGAATGATGATGTGATTTGGGGTTGTTGTGGCAGGGCGCCGGGCGAAGAATCAGCTTGCTTTCCCCAGCTGACCGTTGGACTCGATGATCTTAAAGGTCTTTTCCAACCGAAACGGTTCTGTGATTTCTAGGATATAGTGTCACTGTGTTAACCTGCAAAGATGATGCTCAATTTTTGAGTTTCTGTGGGCAGGAAGGGGGAAAAGCGTATTTCGTGAACTTTTACTTTAATCATTTTCAGGGGTTTTACAGGTAAGAGCATTTCTGTCTCTTCTTGGACCCACAGAAATTCCACAACTTGTTCTTCTACTGCATGGAGTTGCCCTCTTTCAGGTCCAACGACCCCGTGGAGCGGTTGTGTCCTTCTGGCATCTTTTTATTTGTATTTTTCCTAAAGCGTGGCCATAATAAGGCGAGCTCCTTCAGCCGAACGTGTGCTCCTTTGTCTCTACGGCACATCAGCCCGAAAAGAAGAAGACCCTTAATTTAAGACCAGCCCCCATTTGGAAGTTAACCTACTTGGGGAAGTAATTTTCCTTTTGGGTAAATACAGTCGGTTAATTAAGTGAAGTATATGAAATAATTATTGATTTTGGCTGCTCTGTTGCATACAATCAGTGGGCTGTCAGTGGCTTTCCTTTAATTAAGTTTCCCTGCTGTCTTGTCATATGCTTCGGCTTGGCCCTGGGTTTATTTTGTGATATACATGCGCAGCTTCCAGCGTACGGAGGTCTTGGGTCCTCGGTGGGACGTGTGGAAGGCTCTTCGAAACGACTGCTGAATTTCTCCTTCGGTTTGGGAATGCCAGCACGTGGTGAGCTTTAAAAAAAAAACCCAACAAGCCTCGGATTTGTCTTTAGCGGTGGTCAGAAAATGGTGAAGTGGTGGCCTGGGAAGAGGTTTCTCCCCCAGCCAGCGACGGCGGCGTGATGTGGTACGTTAATAAAGATTGTAAAAGGACTCCCGTCAAACCACAGAGCGTGTAGTCGCCTGCGATGTGTGGAGGCAAGTCGAGGAGCCGAGGCCCCTTGGTGAGCTTTACCCCAAAGCAGAAGGACCCAGCGCAGAGCAGTGAAAGGCTTTCGGCTGGTTCCTTCTGCCCAGATCTCCAGACTCTTCTCAAACTTCATTGCCCTTAGAACCAGAGAATCACAGAATATGGGCTGGGAGGGACCTTTAAAGGTCACCTAGTCCAGCCCCTGCGGTGAGCAGGGACAGCTTCAACCAGATCAGGTCGCTCTGAGCCCCATCAAGCCTGGCCTTGAGCATTTCCAGGGATGGAGCCTCCACCACCTCTCTGGGCAACTTGTGCCAGGGTTTCACCACCCTGATCACTTCTTCCTGATATCTAGTCTAAATCTACCCTGCTCCAGTTTAAAACCTTCTCTGGACACGCTCCAGCACCTCAATGTCTTTCTTGAAGCGAGGAGTTCCTTCACTGGACCCAACGTGGACACTTTCCTGCGGTGGAAGAACAAGTTGTGGACTCAGGGAAGAGCTGGCAACCCCATTACTTGGAAAATCATTAAAGCGAAGGCTGAAGAAATAGCCCCAGCTCAAAGCGTCCCAGCTTCCAAGGCCAGCGCTGTATTACGAACAGACGTGTAGATCTAACGTTTGAGGTTTGACTGAAGAACAAAAGCAAGCAGCAGAATGGCATCTGAGGAGCAACGCAAGTGGAAATGTCTCCTGGAAATGGAGTAAATGAAAACCGCTTTAAGGGGTTTACATTAATTAAAGGGTGTGGGGTTTTTAAAAATTAATTAATTAAAACCACATTAAGGTTTGTGTCAAATCTAAAATTAGATCGGAATCTCTTCAGGCTACAACTGTCAGCCTGGTGCTGCAGTCTCCTCTTTAAATGCATTGACTTTATTGGAGTTACCCTGATTTTATTTGCTTCAAGGGAGGTCAGAAAAAGGCATCTTCGCTCTCTCCTTCATCCCTGAGGTTCAGGAAGGACCTTCTCAGCTGGGTCGCTGGGTGTTCACAGGTGTTGGAGAGGAAAGTTCTTCCTTCATGCAAATGTAGTGCTTGGATTGACTCTGTTGGAGCTGCCCGTGTTACCAGAGGGAGGGATGCACGCCGCTTCCATCCCAGCTCGGTGGCCCCTTCTTCACCGTATGAGAAACATCCAAACCCTGGAGGCCAGATTAGGCGTCGATGGCGAGGGGGAATTCCTCCTTGGCTTCGGTAGGTGCCCACTGGAAGCTCTCAAATGTGAGGCTGATCCAAGGTAAACAGAGCATAAACAGATCCAGCCCTTTTAACTGTTCAACTTCGCCCTTCCCGGAATCCTTCTGAGAGCCTGAAGAGGATGAAACCACCTGCTCGTTTTTGGTGGAAGTGAGTTTCGGATGATTTCTGTGCCAGCGTTGCCCTTTCATTTGGTTTATTCTTCCTCCTCTTTGGCAAATACCACCCCTCCCTAATTTATTTTTCTCAACTTGTTGCTCTTGTTCTCTGCCTTCGCTTGACTTGTCCAACAAACAGAGCTCTCCTAGGATCTTGATGTCAGATGGTTACGTCTTTCCTTTAATCAACCCAACAGTTCTTTTCTGCACCTCTTCCAGCTGAACTTCATTTTTCTGGAGCCCAGATGGGTTGATTTTTCTTACCAGATCTTAGCAGTAACGTTAGGTTTTACTGATACCACTCATGGTGGTTGGTTTGTCTTGTTGCCCCCATTAAACCTTCCCCAGCTTCTAGCCAAGGCTCAGATTTTTAGTTGATGAATGCGTGACCTTCAGGTGGTAGAAAGTGGGAAAATTTGCGCAGTTCAGCAGAGCATTTGGGTGGGTTTTCTACCATTTGGTGCTTTTTCATGTGAACGGGTCAGCCTACCCTCGAGTCGGTGGGTATTTTCTCCCTGCGTGACTACCTGTCCTCAGGTGCCAGAGGAACATCACTGGTGACCTCTTCTCATCCCCACGAAACACCTTTATTGAATTTCATGGAGCTTCTTGGGAATCTCTGGTGGTGCTATTCAGCAAAATCCTTACTAGACTAGTTCAGGGTGGGCGCACAGGAGTGCTGGATGGGTGATATTCTGGGACACGGTGCTTTTCAAGAAGATCTGCAGATCCTGGAAGCAAAGGCAGTCAATGTGAACTTGAGATGTGATGAAAAGCCAGGTGGGCTCCTTTTGGGTGACGTTTTGTGTGCATGGAGTTGGCAGGACAAAACTGGAGCTCAGGCACGGTATCCGTGCTGGAAGGAGGTGGGAAGATCCAGAGAAAGCAGAGAGGAGAGCCGCAGAAATGAGCCAGGGGCTGGAGAACATCTCTTGCAGCTTGGAAGATGGAAGAGCTCTGTTGAGTGTATCCAGCGGGAAGAAAAAAGGAGTGGGGACATGGTGATGACACTATAAACACTAACAAGATGGGAAAACGCTGGCTACTAAAGAGGGTTTCAAATCCAGCGTAATGGGGGATGACTCAAAGGCAGAGCCAGACAAAAACAAATTAGGACTCGGGCCCAGAGTTACAACTGGGAGGGTGATGGCTTTGGGAAGCGGCTGCCAAGGGAAGCGGTGGGTTGCGTCAGGTTTTGGCCAAACCGACCTTCAGGGCTTGCGGTGGTGGAAGTGGGTGAACTTCGATGGCTCTGCGGTGCTCAGGAGGTCGCACTGGCCACTCTGAGTCAGCTCTCCTGGCCTTCATCTCTATTTATCTGAATATTTCAATTTTGGAAAATGCCTCAAGAGCTAGATCCCCGGCCGCGGCAGCGACTTCTGTCGGCGCAAAGCCGGGACGAGAGCCCTCGCTTTCCTTCCCAGGCATCCGTGTGGATCCTCTGCCCCACGCTCCACCCTGTGCCCTTCCCGGGTTTAAAACCTCCCCGTTCCAGGAGTAATTAATTGCACCTCGTGCACGGAGGGTGAAGAGTTTGTTGGAGCGAGCTCGGGGAATTTCACGCCCTCCCTTTCTCGGCGCTTTCGTTTCAACGCGAAATGTTAAATGGGTTGCATCCCTGCCCACGCTCTGCGCAGACGTTTTGTGAAGTCTGTCTCTCCGTATCCTCTGGAATCTGTTTTATATCAGAGATTGATTTCAGATACAAACTCCCCCAGGTCAGTACTATAAAAATCTCTGCCTGTGCAGCAACGCCAGGGAGCATCCTCTGTATATGTTTATTTTATGAAACCGTACCACCTACAAAGCATGTCAATAAAATTCTCATCCCTGCTCTGACAGTTTTAATCTAACTGGCAGCTTAAATATAGACCGAGGGGAAGGGGAGGCTGCTAAGAATTGCGCAGGTCCCTCCAAACGGTGCCTTTATTTTAACAAGTGAACATTTGGTTATTACATCCTCAAGCTTTTAAACATCTCACACTGTCAAGAACTAATAAATCCTTTAGCACCTCGCCGTAAGAAGAGGATCTGATAGGATGTAGCAGGCGTGTGGATCATGCAGAGAGTCATAAACCACCTGTAGAAATCACTCCTCCTCTTGCCTTCTGCTTGGCCGGATTAGCTTTTTTTTCCCCTTCTTTTTTTTTTTTTTCCCCTCCATCCTTGATTCAGTCTCATTTGTAAGGGAGACAGGAAAAGAGGAAAAAAATCCCCTTTCTTCAAAGCCCATTTCCTCGCCCTTTTTTGCGAAGACTGACAAACCCCATTTTAGGATTCTTCTTCCCCTTGGGATGGCATCCCAGCAGGATTTTGCTTCTTCTGAGCTTGTCCTCCCTCTGCTCTGGAGCTCAGTTTCCGTTGGAAAGAGGTTTCTCCATCCCGTGAGCTGGTGTCCCGTTGGGTGCAGGAGCAGGATGATGAGGTCCGTCCCACCTCTCATCTGGGAGCTGCGATGGAGACGTCTCATCGGAGCTGGTCAGGTGTCTCGTGTGAGAAAGGGGGAAGCTCTGCAAGTGCCCGTTGGGATTATTGACCCACCTGAGTGCCCAGCGGTGCCATAACTAAAAAGCAAGAAGGAGCACAATAAACCTCTTTTTTTTTTGTGGGGGGAAGAAAACCCCACAGAAACCACCACAAACTTGGCGCCGGTTGTGCCAGTCCTTGCGTTTTCATTTCAGATCTTCCCCTGGACTAACTTTTATCGGCATTAATCCTCCTAACCCTCCTGCGAGCAGAGGAAATAAAGGGAGGTTTGGAGGAGGAGATAATAGCTTTCATTATGCCGAGCGGCGTGATTGGGCAAAGCAAACAAACTTGCCGGGACACGTGCATGAGAGACGAGGGAGCGGTCTCACACCCTCTGGGGCCACGTTATTCCCCGGTGCCCAGCTGCCAAACTCCTCATCTGGCTGCTTCTGCTTCCTCGCAGCCTCACGATTTCATCACGGGGTGTTTGGTGGCACCTAAAGCCTCGTCAAAGCCTTGGGTGCAGAGCCAACGACACCGCTTGGAAGGTTTTAAATCATAGTTCTCACCGTCCCTTCTGCCTTTGCTGGTCAGGAAATCCACCTTCCAAGAATGGGTTTGCTTCATTAATTAAACCACCAGTCCCAGCTAACTACCCTTTAAATCGTTAAGCCTGTATTACGATGAGCGGGGCTGGCGAACGCTGGAGTGGTGGATCGGGTTCCCCAGGCTGATGTTTGCCCCGGGTTTGGTGCAATGAGTGGTGGATGGTTTCTTACGGGATCAGGGAGTAGTTCGGACCATCCCAAATTTTTTGAAATAACGAATACGAGCTTTAAGAAAGTAGTCACAGGTAGCTGCACCTTGGCTCGAGGTGCAGAACCTCATCTTGTGAGCCTCTGAGGTATTTCCCGGGGGAAAATGAAGGACGGATATTCAGCGCCCTCCATGACCATCCAGCATCTGGTGCTGCACTCACAGTTCTGTAGGTCACGATTGCACTGCAAGGGTTCAAGTTCGTTTTGGAGGTGAGGCCTTCCTGAGCAGAATCTGTGCAGAGCAGCAAGAAAGCTGCTTCATGTCTTCTCCATGTGGATTCTCCCACTAGGATGCTCCGTCTTCTCTGGTGGCTTCCCATACCACACAGCTCCGTATTCTCTAGGTAGCTTCTTAGACCACTTGGCTCCATCTTCTCTGGTGGCTTCTCATACCACATGGCTCCATATTCTCTAGGTGGCTTCATATCACTTGGCTCTGTCTTCTCTGGTGGCTTCTCATACCACCTGGCTCCATATTCTCTAGGTGGCTTCCCACACCACATGGCTCCGTGTTCTCTGATGACTTCCCACACCACTTGGCTCTGTATTCTCTAGGTAGTTTCTTATACCACATGGCTCTGTATTCTCTGGGTGGCTTCTCAGACCACTTGGTTTCATCTTCTCTGGTGGCTTCCCATACCACCTGGCTCCATATTCTCTAGGTAGCTTCTTATACCACGTGGCTCTGTATTCTCTAGGTGGCTTCCCATACCACTTGACTCCGTGTTCTCTGGTGGCTTCTCATACCACATGGCTCTGTATTCTCTAGGAAGCTTCTTATACCACTTGGCTCCATCTTCTCTGGTGGCTTCCAATAACACATGGCTCCATATTCTCTAGGTGGCTTCCCATACCACTTGACTCCGTGTTCTCTGGTGACTTCTCGTACCACATGGCTCCATATTCTCTAGGAAGCTTCTCATACCACATGGCTCCATCTTCTCTGGGTGGCTTCCCGTACAAGACAGCTCCTACTTCTCTGGGTGGCTTCCAGTTCTACGTGGATCCATCTTCTCTGGGTGGCTTCCCATGCTATGTGGCTCTGTATTCTGTAGGTAGCTTCCCATACCAGGAACGTCCACCGGCGCGGTTCTCGTGGATGACCTGCCGGCGCAACTTGAGCATGAAGCTGGTTTAGTGGTTGATGAGAGTGAATTTTTAACGGCGAGTTCTGATGGACTTCAGTATCCAGTCTGCTGGGGTTTTAAGGTGCTACATCATGAGAAAAGGCAGTCTAATTCTTTGCAAAATTAATTAAGTCGGGTCATTAAAGTGGTGTTGCGGTGGTGAAGGCTTCCCCAGGGCTGAATTAAAGTCAGGGAGGGGGGAAGATACATGTAGCCCTTCCTCATCTCTGCAGATTTGGCCGTGCAGAGTTGACACAGTTTTTGAACGAATTAAATTCCTCAGATTTGAGATAAAAGTTTTTTTCTCCCTTTATTCCTTCCCCTGGCAAGATGGAGATGTTCTACCTGCTTGATCTCAGCGTCACCTATAAAAAAGTCGGCTCCTTATGCCTGTTCTCTCCTGTCAGCATTCAGCGCTCATTAATTTTGCATTCACTCAGCACCGTATAATTTTTCCTGACATTGTTCAGACAACCAGCCTTTTTTACTCAAGACAACTCGACACCATTAATGTTTAAAAGGTGGGAAGACAGAAAGAAATACTCTCTTCCTTCTGTTGTAGTGGCAGCACGCTTTGCTCTGCGCTCTTTGCTGCTGCTGAAAGATTTCATCAGAAGCAGAAAAATCGAGTTTTCCCTATAAACTCTGCCAAGGAAAATGGTGTGTACTGGTTGGAGCAGGGAATGTTGGCTTGGCTCTTAATTTCTGCTCCTGGTGCTGTCGTACAATGGTGGTGCATGACACCCTTTGCCTTGGGGCATGGCCAGATGTGCTCGTGCTCGCCCATCTGGAGACCTTTAAGGGAGAACCAGCAGTTGGTGAACCCCCGTGGTGTGTGAAAGCAGCATCGACTGGAGCTAACCCTGGTGGCTTTTGGGTTGGGAGCATTCACGTGGCGTGTAACAGTGTCTCAGCTCAGGAGATGGCAACGGACTTCTCAGTCTGCTCTAGTGAGAGTTGCACGAGCGTTTGTGGTTCTGCATCGGGTTTCTTCCACTGGAAAGCGGGAACGTTGGTGGGGAGTTGTGTCCTGGGCTTGTTAAAGGGAAGCGCGTGTCATTTCCATCTTCCTTGAGGTCATCACCTGAAGGATGTCAGCCCAGAAGGCCAATTGTATTCTGGATGCATCCAGAGGAGGGTGGCCAGCAGAGCAGGAGAGGGGATTCTCCCCCTTTGCTCTGGTGAGACCCCACCTCAAATCCTGCATCCGGTGCTGGTGTCCCCACCGTGAGAGGGACACGGAGCTGTTGAGACGAGTCCAGAGGAGGCCGCAAAGCTGAGCCAGGGGCTGG
>NW_009729092.1:6334-12553 GCF_000703405.1 Apaloderma vittatum | reverse complement strand
GGGCCCTTTACCCCTGCCGGCAGTGCCTGAAGGGAACCTGCAGGGAGCCTGGGCAGGGACTGGGTACAAGAGTGTCCAGCGACAGCACAAGGGGAAATGGGCTGAAACTGCAGGAGAATGGGTTTCGCTTGGATCTTGGGAAGAAATTCTCCCTGGAGATGTCCAAGGCCAGGTTGGATGAGGACTTGAGCAACCTGGGCTGGTTAAGGGTGTCCCTGCCCATGGCAGGGGTTGGGTTAGAGGATCTCTAAGGTCCCTTCCAACCTAACACATTCTATGTCTCAGGTTGCCATTCAGTGTGTACGGTTTGGTTAGGACAACGGCAACGCTGGAATACGTTCTTCGCAATTTATAGTAAGGGTCAAGTGGGCTAAAACAAGACTGTTCGTCGGTTTGTGTTGTGCAGGAACTTGATTGTGCCTGTTGCTGGATAGATACATGTTTAAAAAATAAGAAAAAAAGTATTAAAACAACCCAGCCAAATTCCCACCTGCAAAATTCGTGTCCTCTACATGGAAATACCGATTCGAGGAGCAGCCAGAACTGGGGAGGAACCCACAGCCCTGTGGAAGGTTAATGGTGCTTGAGCTCGGGATCACCAGATTAAAGATCTGGTACGCAGTTGGGTTGGTGCCTACCAGGAGTCATCCTATTTCCCAGGATTGGTGGATGGTGAAGGTGTCTGTAGCCCTTCTCCTGATGGGAACTGCCATCAGTTCCCTGTGGCACATTGCACTGGAGCATCGTGGGACGTTGCCCTCGTTTTGAAATACCACGAAGGTTTTTTGAAGGATTTTTGGAGCGATTGGCCGGGTAAGTGAAGCTGCTGTGTTAGTATGGACACTACCCGATCGTATCTTTTCCTCATATGATTCAAAAAGGTACCTTGGAATCACTAACCTTGATCTGACGGCAGTGTCCTGCCCTGCAGGTCTGTGCTGGTAGGTGAAGCAAGTCTGCATGGTTTAGTCCTTTTAGGATTTCATGTTTTCTAGGTTTTGAGGGGCTGGAGCATGTCCCGAGAAGGGCAGCGGAGCTGGGGCAGGGTCTGGAGCCCAAGTGTGCTGAGGAGCGGCTGAGGGCCCTGGGGCTGTTCAGCTGGAGCAGAGGAGGCTGAGGGGAGCCCTTCTCGCTCTCGGCAGCTCCCTGGCAGGAGGGGGCGCCCAGGGGGTTTCGGGCTCTGCTCCCCAGGAACAAGGGACAGGACAAGAGGAAACAGCCTCCAGTCGTGCTGAGCAAGGCTTAGATTGGGCATTAGGAAGAATTTCTTTATTGAAAGGGTTCTCAGGTATTGGAAGGGGTTTCCCAGGGCAGTGGTGGAGTCCCCACCCCTGGAGGGATCTCAAAGCCGTGCAGATGTGGAGCTCAGGCCATGGGTCAGTGGTGGCCCTGGCAGGGCTGGGTTAACGGTTGGACTCGATGATCTTAAAGGTCTTTTCCAACCAAAACAATTCTGTGATTTCATGATATAGCAGTTGGAGAGGTGCTTGATTGCTGGGACTAGTTCTTGGGCCTTTGTTGGTCTTCCCAGCGCCACGGTGCTTTGGTGAGGACAGCGTGGCAGATAGCTCTGAGAACTTCAGGTGGAGCTGTCAGCACTCCCAGCAGAGCAGTAATGCTCGATTGCCTTTTCTGACTGCTTTTCCGACTGCTTTTCCAGTCAGGCCATGAAGGAAGAAGCTCAGGTGAGACATAGGAGAGCCGCAGGGCCTCACCACTGTCGTGCCCTCCATCAATCTGTCTCCACCGTTGGTTTTCCTGATGCAACTTGAGTGTCCACCAACTTCAGTCCTCAATCCTCACCATCCCCGCGGGCACTCGAGCCAGGTTTACAGACCCCAAGGGCTTTAGGTTCCTCCCCTGGCTGTGTGCCTGGCACGTGTGTCCTCCTACCACGTGGGTTTGCGTGTGCGTTGATCTAAGAATAAGGGTTCAAGATGTGTCCGAAGACCCACTCTGGGCTGTGTTGGTGAGGACATTCTCCAGGATGGCACAGAAGGGCTCGAGGCTAAAGCGAGCGCCGCGTTGCCGGCGCCGAAGGTGCATGGGTTATTTTTCCGAGGGCCAGCCTTGGAGTTCGGTGACAAAGTCACAATTTCAGCTCTCAGTGGAAAAGAGGGACAAAGCGAGAGAACCAAGAGCTGGTTCACTGCTGGTTGCAGGGGAGAACTAGGTGATAACAACCACCCCCAAAAAACCCCAAAGTGAGCTTCTAACAGGTGTTTCAAGTGGATCAGGTGATTCTCCTCTAAAAATGCCTTTTTCTCTGCTTTGGCTGGAAGGGGAGCGTGGGGCGAGTAGCTCAGGAGGAAACATCTCCATCCTGTGCTCCATGCGATGGATCTCAGCCTGGTGTCCCTGCGCTCCCTCCCGGCGTTAGGGCACGCGGTTGGGAAGGACCCTGGGGCTCGTTGCCGACAAACCGTGATGTAAAGCAGGCGAGCAGAGGGCTCTGGAGGAGCCGTGCTGGTTTCTGCAAACCAAAATCTGCTCTTCTATTTCTTGCACTGGTATTTTCAAGCTCTGAATCTCACAGATTGTATTTTTCCACAGCTTTTTTAAATTCGTAGCTCAGATAATTTCCTGCCTCCTACTAGAATAAGAAGTTACACAACCTAAGAGCTGCTGATTTCCATACGGTGTTTTAGAGGAATCTGGTGTTTGCGGAAGGGAAGGAGGGAGGACTCTGGGCTGGGTTTTCTGCATCTGCCTCTGTGTGAATACGCTGATGTTCAATAGTGGGGTGTTGGGCAAATCTCACCTTCCACAGCTTGAGTTTTGGTTAAAGTGCCTTGGAAGAAGCCATCACTGCTCTGGTCCAAATATAGAATCATAGAATCATAGAATCACTAAGGTTGGAAAAGACCTCTAGGGTCGTCAAGTCCAGCTGTCAACCCAACACCACCGTGACCAACAAACCGTGACCCGAAGTGCCACGTCTACACATTTTTTTGAACACCTTCAAGGATGGGAACTCCTCCACTGCCCTGGGCAGCCTGTGCCAATTCTTCCCCACTCTTCCAGTAAAGAAATTTTTCCTAATATCTAATCTAAACCTCCCCTGGTGCAGCTTGAGGCCATGCGTGCCCTGGAGGCTACGTAGGATGGTCTTCCTTGGAAATTGGCTTCATCCCCCAGTGGACGTTGGATCTTCCTCTACTTGTTGGTTGCTAGGGATGGGAAGGGGAGCGCCTGGGCTTGCCGGGGCTCGAGAGGAGGCTGGAGGTGAGCTCAGGACCTCGGGCCAGGCCGCCACCAGCTGCAGCAGCCAGTGATGCTCAGAGGTTTTCCCTCCATGTAACCCTAACTTGACAGATAAACCTGGACACGCCTTCTTCTTTGGGCACTTGTTAAAAAATGTGAAAGAATTCCCATTTCCGTGGTCGAGATCTCCTCTCGTGTCTTTTTTAAACCTATTTTTCCTGCCCCACTGGAAGGTGCCCAACTTCTGCCAAGAAGCATATTTTTATGGCAGGTTTTTGGTGTTTTTTTCTCCTCCTGTTGGATTTACAGGACTGATGAACCTCGTAGCAGACACTAATTAGTGGCACAGCTTTCTGTCACGCTCTCGATCCATGGGTGCATCTGATTTTAATTAACTAAAAATCAAAAGCTCCTCATTTGGGAAATTACAGATGTGGAATTTTTTTTTTTTTTTTTTTTGCCTTGCATCATCTTTTAAGCAGATCCTGGCTACGATCTAAGATCTGTGGGGGTTCAGCCTGCACAACTCTCGACGTCGTGCCTGGTGCTCCATTGTGTTTTCCAGAGATTGCATCAACTTCTTCATCCTCAATACTCAACTGAGGTGCCCAAAGTGCTCTGGGAAAGGCTGCAAGTCCTCCTCAGTTGGACTTTTTGCCTTTGAGCTGTCGAGTTTTTTAAGAGAAAAGTCAAAACCCAAAGTCTTTTTGGGCTTCTGTCATAAGGAATTAAGGATTAACGTTGCCCATAAAAATCCTGGATTGCAGATGAGCTCTCGGAGAGCTTGGGGACCTCTCCATGGAGTCCTCTCCACGGAGTCCTCTCCACGGGAGCGACAGCGAGCTTCTCCCATCTTAAGGCAAAATGAAACGTTACAAAGTTTTGCGCCGGGCAAGCGAAAACAGTTGTTTGGATTTTCCGTGTTCGTAGCATTTTCCAACGCAGTTACGTTCGGAATTTTTTATGTCCTGGTTTAGGAGAAACCACGTGCAATGTATTATTGTGCGGATATTCCTTTTCCCTTTCCAGGGGGGAGGGAAAAAAAAGGGCCTTTAAGTTGCAAAATTTTATATGAAGCGCAGAACCAGTCATCTTGTATCATTTGAATTTTAAAAAGCAGATTAAAGGGATGGAGAGACGCGAGAGCTTGCCCTGGGCGCCGTGGATGGAGCTCCCTGCGATGACGCCTACGGGGCTGGGACTGACTTGCCAAGACATGGCAGATGGACATCAGTGAGAACATCTTCTTCCCTCCTCCATCTCCTCTCCCCTCACCCCCTTTTTCCTTCCCCTCCCACTCTGCCTTGGAGCAGCTCTGGGAGGTGTCCCCTGAGCCACCAACCCCGCTGTGGTCCTGCCAGGGTGGCACGTCCTCGCTTCTCCAGCCTCTTGGCGTGCAGGTGCTCTCCTGGCCACAGGAGGTTGTCATGTGTTGGCTAGAACATGACCTATTTTGGGTAAAACCAAAAGGCGTTAAGGCCTTCTGGGGATTTTTCCCACCGTGTCCTCGAGGGCCACGGCTGTGGCTCCCACCCCGCAGGGCCTTGACGTTGCTCCAGGGCAGTTCTCCAGCCATAGGTGCTGGAGGAGATGACAGCTCCTCTCCAACGCTTGTGTTTTCCTTGTCTTGGATGCCTGATTTCATCCCCTTTATCCTGATTTTTTTTCTTCACTATGAAGGTGCTCAGACCCTGGCGCAGGTTGCCCAGAGAGGTGGTGGAGGCTCCATCCCCGGAGACATTCAAGGACGGGTTGGACGGGGCTTTGAGATACCTGGTCTAGTTGAAGATGATGTCCCTGCTCAGTGCATGGGGTTGGACTAGATGACTTTAAAGGTCCTTTCCAACCCAACCCATTCTGTGATCCCATGATTTTCTCCAAGAGCAGAGTCTGGAAGCAGCGGGAGGGGAGTGCAGGATCCTGGGGATGGGTTTTGCTGCGCTCCACGCCACCAAAAACAGAATCGTAGAATCATAGAACTGTCTGGGTTGGAAGAGACCGTAAAGATCATCTCGTTCCAACCCCCTGCCATGGGAAGGGACATCCCCCACTAGATCAGGCTGCCCAGAGCCCCATCCAGCCTGGCCTGAAAAACTCCCAGGGATGGGGCTGCCACCCCCTCTCTGGGCACCCTGTGCCAGGGTCTCACCAGACAGGTTGTAGAAGAAGAAGAGAAGACCTGCAAAGGGATGGCGGCAGCTAAGGGAAACTAGAAAAGTTGGAGAAATAAAAAAATATTAATGCAGAGAGGGAAAAGAGACCAAGAAAGGGGAAACCACCAGTGACCCTACACCTGTGTGACAGGGGTTGGTGGCTCTCTCTTGCTGAAGCCACGACCTTTTTTACCAAATAAAAAGCACTTTTTGCACCGATGTCTTTGAAAATAAGAGAGGAAAACTCTCCGAACGTGTTGGCTGCTCATCCGTGTCTGTCATCCGCTGCTGCTGCCTGGAACTTCTCGCTCTCTGCAGCTACCTGGCAGAAGGGAGTAGCAAGAGGGGGTTGGTCTCTTCTCCCAAAGAAAAAGCAATAAGACAAGAGGAAACGGCCTCAAGTTGCACCAGGGGAGGTTTAGAAGGATATTAGGAAATTAGGTTTAGACTAGACACTAGGAAGAAGTTCTTCACGGAAAGAGTTGTGGGATGTTGGAACAGGCTGCCCAGGGAGGTGGTTGAGTCGCCATCCCTGGAGGTGTTTAAGCATCGCTGGGATGTGGTGTTGGGTAATACGGTCTAGGGGTGAACTTGCAAGTAGGGTTAATGGTTGGACTCGATGATCCCAAGAGTCTTTTACAACCTGGATGATTCTGTGATTCTGTGAAATATTTCTGTACTGGAAGAGTGATGGGGCATTGGCACAGGCTGCCCAGGGCAGTGGTGGAGTCACCATCCCTGCAAGTGTTCAAAAAACGTGTAGACGTGGCATTTGGGGACATGGTTTGTTGGCCACGGTGGTGTTGGGTTGACGGTTGGACTGGATGATCTCAGAGGTCTTTTCCAACCTTAACGATTCCTC
>NW_009729092.1:0-5844 GCF_000703405.1 Apaloderma vittatum | reverse complement strand
CTGCGAAATGCCGGGGCCGAGCTGTAAATGTCCCCTCTCCCCGTGCCAAGCTGGTCTGCCGCGGGGTTGGCACGGGACGAGGTTGTTTTCAAAGTGACCGTCGTGTTCGCTGGCATCACCATGGGCAGCAGGTCCTGTGGTATCGCTGGGGTTGGGTGAGCTGTAAATAATTCTGTAAAAGACCTGCTTATAACCCACTTACCTCACGCTTCAAGCCCGCTGACTTGATATTTTCGCCGTGCCGAAGCTCTTGGAAACTCCAGAGGCACCCAGGCACCTCCTCGGATGTCGGAAAATCAGGGCTCCTCTCTGTGCCGCAGGTTAAAATAAAATCAAAACTTGCTTTAATCACACTTGCAGCAATCAAGTTCCCAACAGCCTCGAAGGGCGGCGGTGCCGGCGCTCATGTTGCCCCCGTTGGTTTATTTTCACCTGGTTCTGTCCGTCCGGCTTTAGAAGGAGCTTGGGGAACCCAGGGTTTGCTCCGTGTTCGGTTGCAATGAGCACGGGGCGCACCCAGCCCTGAGACCGATGCTCCCCGAGAGCCTCCGTTAAAAAAAAACAAACAAAAAAGAAAATTGAGATTAATTGAGAAAATGGAGATGAAGGTTTGCACCTTAACCTGCTTTGCACTAGTTTTACGTCGCGGGGATGTGTCGCCCCGGAGCGGGTGAGCTGGAGATTTAAGGGATCCGTCTGCTCCCGGGTCCTGGCGCTGGGAGGGTGGGAAGGAGAAGGATTTGCACGCGAGGGACGCGGCGATGGCGCATCCTTCTGCCGCTTAATCCTCCCGCCTGATGGGCTCGGAGCCGGCACATGAAACTATTTCAACTAAAGCAGGAGAAGGATCTCGCAGCCCAATTAGAGGATTAGAGCTGAAAGCCAACGCGCTGCCTTTAAGTGCATCAATTTATTAAAAGCAAGGGCAAAAAAACAAAGTGATTTTTTCATGCTGTGGTACCTGCCAGCTCGTGTTTGGGTGCACGGGAAGCTCTCCCGTCCCTGGGAGGAGTTTGGGTGTCTGCCCTGAGAGGGTGCTGCTCCAGCGTTTAACCCCACAGCAGGGTCAGGCATTGCTTCAGGTGGGTGGACTCTGGTTTTTCCATGGAACAGGGGAAACTGAGGCCTGTGAGGATGAGTCTGTGCCCAGATGGGTCCGTAGCAGGACGCAGGGATCACGTATTTGAGGGTCGAGGTCAGACAGTTGCACCCAAAAGCTGCGTTTGCGCTCTCAGAACAGAGCGTGCGTTGCCTCTTGTTTCAGGGCCGTGCCAGCAGAGATGGAGATGTGACCTTTTTCAGTTGGTTTGTTTGCTAAAGAGGAAAAAGACGCTGGGTGAGAGGGAAAGCAGAGACCACCCGATAAATCAATGTTGTCCCTGAGTTGTCCCTGGGACAGCCCCGTGCCCTTGTGGCCAAGAGGCCAGTGGGAGCCTGGAGGGCATCAAGAAAAGTGTGTCCAGCAGGGCTGGGGAGGTTCTCCTGCCCCTCTGCTCTGCCCTGGGGAGACACCCCTGGAACCCTGTGTCCAGTTTGGGGCTCCCCAGTTCCAGAGAGACAGGGACCTACTGGAGAGAGTCCAAGGGAGAGCTACGAGGGGGATCAAGGGACTGAACATCTCTGCTGGGAAGATAAAAGAGAAGGCTGAGAGGGGATCTTAGTAATGTACAGAAATACCTGAGGAGTGGGGTCAAGAGGAAGGTGCCAGTCTCTTCCCAGTGGTGCCCAGTAATAGGACAAGGAGTAATGGGTGTGGAGTCTCCTGCTCTGGAGACTTTCCAACCCGCCTGGACGCGTTCCTGTGGGGCTGCGCTGGGTGACCCTGCTCTGGCAGGCGGTGGCACTGGTTGATCTCCAGAGGTCCCTTCCAAGCCCCAACATCCTATGATTCTGTGATTCTGTGATTCTAAGATTCTAAAATTCTATGATTCTATGATTCTAAGATTCTCAGATTCTATGATTCTGTGATTCTATGAAACAGGATTTGATGCTGAGGAATAAACCCCTGACAGATGGGTCGGGGCACCGGCTCCCTTGGCGCTGGGATGATCCAAAATGAAAACCAGTGTCAATAGAGACGAGCATTAAACCTGTAGTGGCCCTAGAACATCCAGCAGCCTTAGGAACCTCTCAGCTCACACCTTCAGCTGCACTCGGTGGATATTTATCCCCAGAAAACACATCTCAGCCTCTAGGAATGGACTGACCCAGGCTGGGTCAGTCTTTCACGTCGGTACACGTGTGCGTGTGACTGACAGTCGTGGATTTGTGGATGCACGTGAGGGGTTCCCAGGTCCTGCACGAGGCGCTGTGGGTTGAGGAGCCTTTTCACTTGTCCTGGTGTCCAAGAAAGTTCTCAGCTTGCTGCCATCCCTCTTAAAACAAGTTTGGGCAATTCTCTTCCACCAGCCCCGCACCCGCGTTTGGTCCTCAGGGGTTTTTTCTGATTTTTCCCTTTGCTTTCCCAGCAAATTAACAGCTGGATGTGTGGTTCTGGTACTTGGGAAAACTCGATAAAAGGTGTCAAATGAATCCAGGACCGGATTCCAAGTCATTTTTCGATTAGCCGCAGAGAGGCTTTTGCATTTTTAATCAAAACCTGCCGACGCCACCCACGTGAGCCTGGACCAAGGATGCTTCAGGATTTGGGATGCTCTCCCCATCCTCCAGGGAGAACGAAGGATTCTCTCAACTTGCCCAGGGAAAAATGGTTGTTGATGAGTGAAACAAAACATCCCCGAAACACCCGCAGCATCACCCGCGATCGCTGGCGCCGTCACATCCCACTCAGCACCCACCCCTCACTGCTGGATTTCTCCCGAATTCCTCGGAGGACGCGGCTGGCACCTTTCGGGGGAGCGCGAGATAAATAATGGGGCCTTCTTCGCCTTTTTTGGGGGTCATTTGGGTTGGTTTGTTCTTTTTTTTTTTTTAAATTATCCCAAAGGGTTTATTCAGCGCGAGGGGTTTTGGCAGGGCTGGGCTTGGGCTCCTCCACCCGCTCCATGTCGGATTCTCTCCTCCTGGCTGGCCGGCGTCAGGGATTCATCCTGCACGACACTGCTACAAGCTGCTTTTTTCTATTTTGTTTTTTCCCCCCCAGCAGGTTTCCTTTGGCACAGCCCGTTCTCCGTGAATTCCTCCCGGCAGTTATTTCTAAAAGGTGGTGTCCAAAAAAGATCCAGATCAAATACTATAGCTTGCGCTAAGCTGGATATACAGTTTCCTTTTCTAAATGTTGATTTTGGAAGCCTCTTCCTGCAGGCTTCTGCTTAAGATGGGGTTTTCCTTCCTAGTAGCAGTAGATGATGATCTAATTAGTGCTCTTCTTTTATAATAATTAATAAAAAATACAAAATATTTTAATGGGATGAAACAAAAATGCTGAAGTCTTTTGGTGTGCATTGTTCACTGACAAGCAGCCAATATTTTGTTTATTCTAGGTAATAATTCAGCGCTAAAGTGACCTTTTTTTGGCTGAACTGTCCCTTTTTGTGTTGCTTACAGAGAAAGCAGCTGATGATGAAGTCCAGAAGTCCGACATCTCGTCCAGCAGCCAAGGGGTGATTGAGAAGGAGTCTCTGGGACCTCTTCTTCTGGAGGTAGGTGATCAAACGCTGTCCCTGACGCTACGACAGCAGCAAAGCAGGGCACCGGGAAAGTGAAATAAAGAGGAGGAAGGCGACCAGGAAGGCTGGGATGCTCGAAGCCCAGCCGAGTCCTTGGCCTGAGTAGATAAACGGGGCTGGGAGCAGCCCTGAAGAGAAGGACTTGGGGTGTTGATGGACGAGAAGCTCGACCTGAGCCAGCAGGGCGCTCACAATTTCTGGTTAGGGTCTTGGTACCAGCATTAAAATACTGGGTTTCTGCCAAGCGTGGATTAAACGTCATTTGGAGGCGAGCTGGGTGGCGATGCGGATGGCTGGGTTTTCGGCAGACACGAATCCGCTGGAAAACAGGGAGGATGAGGAGGGCGCTCCCCGATTCTGTTGGTAAATCAGAAATAATTGGCACTCGGGAGGGAACGAGTTGGACCTGCTGGAACCATGGTGTGTGGAGAAGGTTGTTACCCGAGGGGTTTTGTAGGATATCACAGGCCCCAGGGATGAATTTCGACTCCCAAGTTGTTCAGTAATTTCAGCGGGAGGGTTGGAGTTGGGGCTGGAGGGTTTCTCCCTGGGGATGACCAGCACCGTCCCTTCTTCCATTGAAACCGCCTGATAAAATTCCACCTCCAAAGACCCAAAGGAAGCAACATCTGATTCATTTAATTAACCGTACGAGCATAATTGCTGGCGTGGCAGAGTCCGGTGGTTTCCTCTGAGGTTTGTGTTGGGAGCCCAATAGCTGAGAGGTGAAACGTGGCATCATTTTTGAGTAAGAAAGCTGGTCTGGATTTCAGGATTCTTCAGAGTCTCCCTCCTCAGCCACGTTTTTGACCTCTTCTGCATCTCCAAAAAGATGCTCGGAGGCCGTAGGGAGCTTTCTTGCACCACGATGCTTTTCAGGACCCTCCTTGTACCAATCCGGTCCCCCATGAGCGCTGGAAGGAAGGTGTCAAAATGAATAAAACCTGCAAGATCAATAAATAATCTGAAAGAGGTGACTCTGCAGACAGAGGAGTTACTGCGAAAGGGCTGGGAAGGGGGTTGGTGTGGAAGGTTTTGGTGGAAGAGAGACGCTCGAAGCGTGTGGATGGAGTGAGCGAGGAGTCGGGAGCTTGGCCGCAGAGGCGCTCGGTCTGACAAAGACAAAAATACCAAAGGGGCTTAGAAATCAGGTCGGGAAAGACTTTTGAGGGATGTGCTGGGCAATGGGGTCAGGCGCAGGAATATAAAAGTGACGCTGGGTAGAAGAAAAATCCTCACCAAAGCCCCTGTTTTTGGATGACATCGGAAGAACGTGTCCTACGAGAGCAGCGGCAGAGCAAAGAAAACGGTGAGAGAGAGCAGCGCCCGTGTCCCCGCCGCAAAGCCACGTGTTTCACAGGGAGGTCCTGATAGAAGTGGCCCTGGAAAAACTGAGTCGTCATAAAGAAAAGGGAATTAATTCGATCCGCTGGCTCCTCACTAAAAACTGCCCCACGTGCTCGAGTGGCGCCGCCTCCAAGGGAGGCAGAGGCGCGTTTCTGCTCGGCTGATGCCGCTCTGGAATCAGTCTGCCCTGTATTATTTGATTTAAAATCCGAGTTTACATCACAGCTGTCACCTCTACAGGCCGAGGAATTATTTCCTAATTGGCCTCAAAGCGGGGCTGACCCTCACCCCAGCTTCTTGGCAGTGCCCTGGGCTCCGGCGGGGTTTTTAAAAAGGGCTGTTCCAAAGCATCACCTTCATTTTTAGGAAGGTTTTTTTGGCCTCTTGACCTGTTGTTTGGCTTTGACTTCCATCAACACTTGCTTCTCCCAGCCCCCCAAAACCAGCATCACCTCGGGAGAAGGATCCAGGTGGGGTTTAGCACCCACCCCGGGGCTTTTCCCCGAAGTGCAAAGGCTGGTTGTCTTGGCAACAGCCGGGAAGAAGGAAAACTGCAGCCGATCTGCCAGAACCATTTTAACAAAAGATTTCTTTTTTTTTTTTCTTTTTTAAATGCTTCCTGTTTCTTTCGCCTCACGTCGCTCCACAGCAAAACTTGATTTTTAGAAGCTGCGTTAAACACAGCCTGGGTGTTTTCCGGGGCCGGCACGGGGAGGAGAGGGCGGGGCTGCGGGTACCGATTTTGGGGCCTTCTTCTCTCCCTGCACCATCTTCGTCTCAGGAACATGCCCAGTCCCAGGTGTAGGGTCCTGATGCCCCAGAGCTTGCTGCTGAGGAGGAGGATCAGCAGGGATTAGACTCCAAGAAA
>NW_009729091.1:61171-76881 GCF_000703405.1 Apaloderma vittatum | reverse complement strand
CACACGGCTGCTTTAAGCGTTCTCGTGTAGCTCTGTGCTTACCGGTGCTGTGTCCTGCCGGGGAGAGCGCTGAGGTTTGTCCTGGAACGATTCTTGTTGGGCAGCGTGAGCACGGGTGCCTAAAAGCACCTCGTGAAGAAAACTCCATGGTTTTAGTCCTCTCTTACAGGTGTAGATGTCCAACACCGTAACTTCTTCAGCTTAGCTCACAGGTCTGCATCCCCTCTAAGACTCGCGTGTCTCCATCTGCTGTGCTCCTTTCTACACCAGTTTTCCCCTTTACTAATATACCTGAAGTTAACTGCTTTAACTGACAGTGATTTATGGAAGAGATCTGACTCTGTGCTGAATGAGTGTCTCGTTCTAGTAACTTGAACTTCCCAAGCATGCTGGCTTGGTGTGCCTCCTCATGTTTGGGTTACAGGTGAAAAACGATTCTGAGATACACTACAGAGATTGTTCTGGTATTTATTCTTTCTGTGACAGTTGCTTGAAGTGGAAGGCTTATCCGGAACAACTTGTAGATGGCAGCTGCCTGGTTTTAGAAAGTGTCAAAAGAAAATTTGCTTGACTGGTGGGACAAGCCATGAAAGCAGAACCACATCTTAGAGTAATTGGGAAGAGAGGCATTTTTCTTTCTTTTGCTTTTGGAGCAGTAGACAATTACCAGTTGTCAGCACCTTTTCAAAACTCTTTTAGAAACAGCCTAAGGCTTGCAGAGCTGATGAGTTCTTAATTTTTACGGTAGGCCCTGATATGGCAACACTTATGGATTTTGAGTTTTGATACTGGATATAATCCCGTGTTTTAGGGAGGGGCTGTGTAAGTATAAATTCTGTTCTGCCTGGCAAGAACCAATGGAGTGCTAGACTTGTACACATGTTATCCTTATTTATCGTGACATAAAGGATAGATTATTTAAAAAGGAAAAAAAAAGTCAGGATCATAATACACTGGGGGCTGAGATATCCCAGGTGACTCAGGATCCAAAATGTGCAATTTTGGTTCTGTTGTGCATAACAAGTAGCAAAGAAACTTGTGATTTATGATGTATATTCGGTATGTATAATAGCTATAAAAGAACTTATATCAATCCTGACAAAGTTATTTAAGCCAGGTAGCAGACTTTGATGTAAGCCCACTGGAGGAAGAACAGTAAAAAACGAGGGGCCAAGAATGCTTAGTCACACATTGAACGTGATGTGTCTTTCTATGAATAAGGTCAAACCCTGTGAATTCCTTTTTGCAGAGGTAATAGTCTGAACCTTGTACTGGTAGCACTCCGACGTGGGATTTTTCTGTTGTCTGTCATGTCTTGCTGCTTTTAGGACTTAGTTTGATCATGTTGGGAACCACTTGCTTTCTAGGAACTGCAGAAATTCCTCTCCCCATCTGCACCAAACACAGGAGAAGCATCCTGCAGCAGCCGGCCACAGTCACAGGGCAAGGACGTACGAGCTACAGCTCCTGTGTGTTTTGTCGTCCCCCTCCCTCGGCCCAGTTTTGAATAGTTCCAGCATGCCAGATGTTGAGGATCCCTGGGCCAGGGCACTTTGCCTCCCAGTTTGAAGGAGCAGTGGGTGAGGACTGTTCACTGGGTGCTTTCAAATAATTAATACCTTCTCTAGGGCGAGTTTATATTTGGGAAAATGCGACGTGTCACTGGTGCTGCAGAAAAGGAGGTGGAGAGAACTTTGAGTACGGTGGGTTTGCCCGAGGGTGGTGTGTCCTGGTGCCCTTTGCAGGGGCTGCAGATGTTACTGCCTGACTTACCCTTCCACACAAGCTGAGGAACCGTTCGCAAAGGCCGGGTTGTAAATTTCTAAAATGTTGCTGGGGGGGAAACCCCTTTGTGTGGTGCTTTGGCTTACCTGTACTGATGACAGTCCAACGCGGTTAACTTTTCAGAACTGATCCAAATTAAAACTGAGAAGGCAAAACAAGTAGGTGATTTGTCTGGTGCAGTTTCCCAGCTCGGCTCGTTGCGTGAGCACAAGAACGCCTCTGCTGCCTGCGTGAAGGATACGATGGCCCAGGAGCAAATGGCTGGGATCAGGTGGGGAGCGCCCGGCTGGCAGCAGCAGGGCTTTGTGCTGGTGTAAAGTGGTTGCAATTACAGCCTGTGTTTGTCTTCCGTCAGGGCTATTACTGTGTTACACACTGCTCTGCTGCTCTATAACCGACTCGTGAGTGATGTGGTTGGTTTTGACGAGGATTACTATCCGTGATTCGACAGAAACCGTACATCTAACCTCCTGTCCTCTTTTCTAGTGGATGAGGTTTGCATGGCTTATCTTCCTGTGAGATTGTAACAGTTATTTTTCTGCCCGGAGGGAGCCACTTTTACCGTGCCTCTGTCTGGATTGAATGATCTCTCTGCTGGAAAATATCCTGCTCTGTATTTTGCGCCCTCCTCGGCATACTTCACTGCTTGTTGATGCATTAGTGGGGCAGGTGGCCAGCTCTTCCCAGAAAGCATTAATAAAGATATAAGCAAGCACTGTAAGTAAATGTGAAAGGCTGGCAAAGTTTGTTATGACAGAAGGTTCTGAGTGGACAAACCTCAAGTAATCTGTTGCAACTGAGTCATGTTCTGTGGGGGTGGAAGGTCTAGTATTCTTTAAAGCCCTGCCCTGCATTATTTAAATACTCTTAAGTACAACAAGGCGCAGCAGGGCCAGTACCTTTTCTGTTAACATCTATCCTAAGTGTAGGCTGTCCTCTATTAAATTCCTGTACTGACAGGTGATAAATGCTGGTATTCAGAACTCCTGGGACATGGGCAGCTCTCCCTGGCAGCTTTTTTTCTTTAGGAAAGCACTTGGTCACATGTGAGTGACCAGCTAGCTGTTCTTCCCTGGGACACTTGTAGCCCTTTAACCTTTACGCTGACCTAGGTCCAGCTTGGCCACCGCCCTTCCTGTAATTCAGTTCAGCAGCTGATAATAAATGGACGTAGATTTTTAGCATTTGGCAGTACCTTTGGAGTGCTGCGGTGTTTGCCTTCTAGGCTGTGAGGTGCTGGAGCTGCTGGAGGGTCCTGCAGGGACTGGAAAGTTTTGTTACCAGCTGTGCGGCGTCATTAGTGGTGGTGAAGAACGTCATGTCAAAAAGCATTCGGATTTTTGCCAGGAAATGGAGAGTCTATGAATGACCAAAAAAAAGCCGTCTGTCCATGCTTTCTTAAACAGATTATTTATTCTTTCTCTGTAAAAGAGCTTTCTAAAATCACATAAAAATACATAAAAAAAGATACAAACCCACAGTTTTGATGGCATTCAGCCTGCTCTTTGGATGCAGGCTGGACCTTACAAGCTGTAGCTGCGTTAAACTACCGCGCCTTTAAATTTATTTTGGGAATTTCTTTTGAAAGCACTTTTCTAGTAAAAGTTCACCATGGACTCTGTATTTCTGATTAGTGTTCTTACATCTGATTAGAGATTTCCCCCTTACAAAAGGTCATACAGCAATGTGGACCTGATCTCTGAGACGGTGTGTGCTCGTAGCTGGAGAACAGCCCTTGTAGTGGCTTTAAGATTTCAGGAAAACCTTTGTGTCTCAGCAGCTGAGGTTGCATTTCATTAGTTAGAGTGATCTGCGGTGCCTTATGCCAGCTGACAATCACCAGGTGTATTTGGCCATTTTGCTAATGAAGAGGGGGATTATTGAAGGAGCTGTAATTCAACTAGAGACCAGTGTTTGTCAGAGGATTTTGGTAAGGTTACAGCTGCAGTTTTTTTCCTTTATTGCTGTACGCTCAGTATTTTACAGTTGTCTTTGTATCTGTTTTCATTAGCACCTGCTGCCTGGTCTAGATGGGATATTCCTGTCCAAGAAAAATCATCTTTACTTCAGAGCTATAATGACAAAATGAGAACAGAGGGTAAACTCGGCTCTCTCACTGTGCTCGTTGCTCATGGCTGAAGGGCCCAGTTAAGTCAATGTCCAGTTATACAATTAAGGTGATAGTGATCTGTTTTGCTTTTTAGAAAATTAAATTCCACTGAAACAGTGTAACTGGAACCATAGAAGTAGGAGGAAAACTATTTTCCATTCTGAAGTATGTCTTTGTGAAGTGTTGCGAGTTGGGTTTGTTAAATTTGCTAACAGTAACTAATACTTGTACATATACAGTATGTACAATATATATGTACATATAATACTTGTACATTATACAGTCCACCCTGAGTCATTGTTTACTCAGGGAAATGACTTTCAACAGCCAGACTTGTTTGTTAACTTTAATAACTAAAATATGCAGTTCCACACATTATAAGGCAGCACACTATAATCAACGTTTCTTTAAAGCCAAAACTGATACGTATTTGCAACACTGCGCAGTGTTGCGTTATGAGTAGAATTTCTGCAGTTCAGGTTTTGATCTGCAGCAAAGGCTGATGTGTCCAGGGGTGCAGATCTGAGAAGATGAAAGATTATTGCACAAAATTCTGTTGGCTTTTTTCCTAGTTATACTGAACCTTCCAAATTAGAGACCAGAAAGCCTTGTTCTCTGTCCACACGCCTTGCTTTAAATAACAGGTTGTCTTATACTCCTAGGATTTTTGGAGTCTGTTCAGAATTGCCTCTTCTGCATCTTGGGAGGGAAGGCCACACCTTTGCACCAGGAAGCCAGGAATTCTCTTTCTGACAGAACTGGAATTTAGACAACAAAACAGATGCTTCTTTTGCCTGAGTTATGTGAAGCTCCAAGTTCAGGTGCGAGCAGTTTTCTGCCCTGGTTGTTTATCTGCTGTTCTGTCTTAGTACATCGTTTTCTCACGGATGTTACAGGTAGCTTTCCTGCCCACCTGTTGCATCTGTTCAGACTGTAATAGCACCCGGGGTTCGTATACTGGCTCGTTTTCTTGGTGTGCTGAGCAAACAGCGCCGGGCACACACAGTGCGGTGCAGTGGGGTTTCTCCCTCGGTTTGTTCATGCGGGAATGAAGTGGGGGCAGCTGAGCGTGCCTGGCTCGCGTGTGAAGGGACAGTGTGGGAAGAGTGTCTGGACTGTTAAAATGTAATTTTTGAAGGTATTTCAAGTCTTCCTTTGGAATTCAAGCGTTTCTGAATTTTGTGGTCAGTTCTCTTTCGTTTTTCCTTCACGGCTCCTAAGTACCACGTAATTAAAAAAATATTGCAGCTCGGAAGAGAAGATTCAGAGAGAGATGATTATTGGAAAAGCATAGTAATGTATAAGGAAGAACTGCTTTATGGCTTTTATAGCTGTTGCACCTTTACAAAAGCAACAATGAGTACCATCATATTTCTCACGTAAAGCAAATGCTGCCTTTTGAATAGTGTATTCAAAATGTATGGTTTTTTATTTCTGCCAAAGTCACAAGTTTTTTTGGCCACGGTTTTGGCTGCAAGCAGAAAGGAAAACTGAGGATCTTGTGTGAAAATGAGGACAAAACCAAAATATGTGACTTCCAGAATTCACGTTTTATTTCTGCGTGGATTTGTTGCTCTTACGGTTGGGGGAGGGCATCAAAAGCAAGTTCTACAGAGAAGTACAGGGTGAGTTTTTGTGTGCCTGACCGTAGCACTCTGTAAGAACGCAGATGATTTCTAACTTTAATCCTGCTGATCTTCTGTCCAGAAAGCTGCTGTAGAGGAACTGGAAACAGCAGCCTATGGAGCCGTTAGCAAAGCTAGAACATCTGTATTTGTTTAAACAAGCGCGGTGGGTGTTTGCATCACCCCAAAACCTTCTGAAAGTGTTACACTGAAATTCTGGGTTTTACCATCTCAGAATTTCTTGTGTTTTACTTTTGTGCTTCCGTTAAGACAATCAAATGTACGGCGCTGTGAGGGTCCCGGCAGCACACGGAGTTACCGAGAGGGTCGGCACGTTTCCTTTGACAAGATCGTGCTTTTAGGACTGCAGGAGGCCTGCCTGGAAGCTGGCTTCTTTCTGGTCAGCTAGGCTGGAGAAGAAGTCAAAGTAGAGATGCACATGTCGAGGTGAGGCGCTGTTCGTTGGGACATAGTGATGACTTTAAGGGGGTTTGAATATTTTGTACTGGCTGGAGGGATGGGAGTCTGAAAGGAAAGTAGAGGCTGAAAACACGTGGGAGGCCAGAAAAAAAAGTGGAGACTGGGAAGGGATGGGAGACCAGTAAGAAAAGCAGAGACCGAAAAGGAGTGGAAGGCCAGAACTGTGTGGGAGGTCAACAAGAAAAGTAGAGGCCAAGAAGAAGGGGAGGCTGGAAAAGTTTGAGTGGGATAAAATAGCGTGGGAGGCCAAAATAAGCCTGTATTACAGATCTCACCAATCTTATTTTGCACCCTTTTTTTTCTCTGTATCCTCCTGAATTAGCAAATCCATTCAGCTGAAGAAAATTAAAGCTCAGCCTTATGAAGTAAGTTGGGGACAAATGGCTATTTAATGTTGGCTCTCTTATTATTTCAGTTGATGCTTAGTTTCAGCACTTACCATTTGGGTTTCCAGCAGAAAGTGTTTCTTTAAATTGTTTGAAATCTGGGTTGTTACAGAAGTACAGATGAGCAGTAGTGCTGCCTCTCAGCGAGTGACTACCTTAGAATACTCTCCTTTGGGATATCAGAAAGACCTGCTCAATTCACAGGAGAAACAGTTCTCTGGTGTCACTTTATTCAGGAATTGGGAAAAGCCAGGAGCAGTTTGGGCTGACAGAACAGATAATTTTGTGAGGTGTTTCTACAACAAATGTGTTAGAGTCTCTAGAATAAAGAAAAATGTGTTAGCATAATGATAGGAACACAGTGTCTTTTCGTTTTTCCTGATATAATTAAAGAATTCATGAGTCAATGGTTGTGGGCCATTAGTATATTTAGGGTAGAGATTTCGCATGTAATTTGTCTCAGGTATAAACCAATCTCATTTGAGGTAACTGTGTCTAGATATGAGGAAGAAGTATAAAGGAAAGGAAAGCAAAACAGAAAAGAAAAGAAAGTCAAAGATGAGCTGCTCTTCCCAGAGACTGCTGCAGGCAGTGACCACCACCTTGAAATCATTCTCTGCTGTGTCAGCGGGAGCTGCCAGAGCAGGGGATGTCTGGTACCAAGAGCCTGACAGGCAGCGAGCGAGGGCTGCTGTGCTGCTCTGCAAGCTTGATCATGAGGGCACCGTGTGAAGAGGAAATGTTGCAAGAGATGCGGAGGTCTGTATGCAAAAAACTTGCGGAGCAAAAGGGGGGAGTCTGACCTCTCTCTTTAAACTGAAACCTGCCCAGTTGCCAAGTGTCTGGTTCTGCTCTGAAGATTCCATGTCTAGGTGGGGACATGCAGGAGCTCCTTCCAGCCCTGGCAAGTGCTGCTATCCAAACCGCTTTCTTAGTT
Source organism: Apaloderma vittatum (assembly GCF_000703405.1). NCBI lineage: Eukaryota > Metazoa > Chordata > Aves > Trogoniformes > Trogonidae > Apaloderma > Apaloderma vittatum. Next base: position 69,558 of record NW_009729091.1, on the reverse strand, counting down.
CAGCTTGCAATGGGAGGAAAAATCTGCAAAGTGGCTCTGTGTAGGATGAGAATGTGAACTATGTCCAGGCTGAAGTCCATGGATCTCAAAAGCGGCGGTCGTGTAACCATGTACTTTTTTTTTTTTCCCCTAGAGGCTTCAGGTAAGTTGGCTGTTTGTAGCTGAATGTGTCTTTGCTGAAATCCTAACTGTCTGCTGTCAGAAATAGGTGGCACCTGTAAAAGGATCACTTTGCCACCAGAGTGGGAATGGGGAGCGGAAGAAAATCAGTATCGCTGCAGCTTGAGTGCACAAGGCCGGAAAGAAATCTTTTCCTATCATTGTACAAGCAAGCTCTTACTTTCCAAGGAAAAGTTGTGTTGTGACAAATCTTGCTTTTTGTTTTGGATAGACTAGAAGGGTAAATTGTGGTATAAAGATCTAAAAGTAGCTGTCAGCTTGGTACCCAGCCTCCTGTTTTGAGCGGCGAATTTCCCTAGTGAATCTCTCTAGCACTGTGCTGAACTCTCCAAAGTGCTTTTCGGGCCATACTTTCACTGGCCCCAAACCAAATGATCTTAATTGCAAACCACTTATCTGAGCTGATGGTTAGTCAACACAAATGCGACGCAGTGCTCGTTAGAGTAGAAAATCAATCGGTGTTTAGTGTGGGCTGGATTGAGATGTGCAGATTGATAGGGAATGGGAAGATTCATGCGGGTCAGTAATGGCGCAGCGATAGGTGTGGGAAGTGAACTTCCTCCTCCTGCGTGCTTGCAGTCAGAGTCCAGCCCTCGTTTCTAAGGCACCTGCCAAAAAGTGTCAGTTGTTCGTAATCCCGTCGAACAGCAGAGCAGTGTATTAGCCAGGCATGTTTTTGCTGGCACATCTGGTGTGACATATATACCCACATGTGTCAGGCCAGGTAGTTTATGTTGCTGATTTCCTGATCGTGGAACACTAACAGCTGACAGTCTGTAGCCTCTAGTGTCATTCCTGGGCTTGTCCTGCAGGTTGCTGGTGGCAATAATACACGTGCATCACTCCGCCAGGTTTTAGGCGTTTGGAGACGTGTGTGTGTGTAAAGGGTAGGGGATGGAGTCAGCAGCCTGAGAGTCTTAGAGCGTCATCTGTGTCACTTCCAGTGAAATGCCCTTTCTTTACTCGTCTGCCAGGAGGATGTATTCCCCCTGTATCTAAGACAAGCTTTTTGTTTGTTTAGTTCCTGAACTGTCTCATCGCAGAGCTGAACACATCTCAGTTGCCTTTCAGAGGAGGCAGAGGGCCAGGACAAGCTCAGCTGGGGGCAGAGGATGGGTGGCATCGCTGTAATGTCAGCTGTCCAAGTCATCTTGCAACAGCCTGGGACTGTCCTCTGGCGCCTCAGAGGACACTTTCTGTGCTCTTTACCTTGGAGAAGTGTCTCTAACGTCATGCTGTAGGACTGCTGGCTTGTGTAGCCACTTCTATGCTACATTTTTTATCGTCCTTGAAGTCAGTGGCAGTGAGGAGAAGTTTGAGTTTGCTAGAAGGTTCTGCAGTCACTCTGGGGGACTTTTGTGCCCCGATGTGTGGGCTGATTGGCACTAAGACCTGCCAGCTTGTGGACGTGGAGCTCGGCCAGCTGTTTGGAACGTAAATGGTAATTAGACGTCTTCTAAATGTTGGCTTTATTAAGATTTCCAAACAGAATACACTGTCTCCACTCCACTTCTTGTAATGGGGACTCCTAAGCTAAAACACTTCTTACAGCTCCGAAGCAGCACAGTAACCATCTGCCCATGGAGTCCCTGCACTGCGGCTGCCCAGGTATGTGGTGTCAGGGCAGGAAGAGAGAGGAATTGATAAATCCTGGTACAGCCAGCCCGAACACGCTTAGACGCTGAGCCAAGAGTTCCTGCCCAAGCAGCACGTGGAGCGGCCAGGATTCGAGGCCGGGAACGTAGCTCAAGTCAGAGGGGTCCCGCTGGGCACCGATACCTGGCGCGTTTTGCTCGCTGCTGCTTCCCAGAGCGTTGCCCTTTGGGGAAGGAGGGTGGGAGAGCCCGCACAGCTCGGGGCTGCAGGGAGGACGCCCTGCCCAGCCGAGGATGCAGGATGCCCACTTTTGCACTGCTCTTCAAGAGGTCTGAAGGTTCAGTGGGCTTGGGGGGCCCCGTGGGACTCCTCAGGAAGGTTAAATGTGTGGGCGGTAGGACAAGGTTACTGTGTTGTGGCACCTGAGTATGATGTTGTGATTGACACAGGCAGGAAGGGGAAGGGAGAAGGGATTCATTTTGCTGCCAAAACCTTTCGTGCGAGAGGTTGGATCTGGACGTGTGCCCTTTCTGGGTAAACGTGCAGGTTCCTGCAATTTGTAGCTGCTATTGCTGTCACCGCCAGTAGTGGCACCCAAGTAAACAAAATTTGGGAACGCCATCCTGCAATAGACACTTCAAGAGGCTATTTCTAGATGGAATTGAAGCGCCGTGTGATTTGGTGGACTGTAGCCTCATTGTGAGGGTAGAAGGCAACCAAGAGTGATTTGGACTGGAATTCTTTAGGGTATTGTTGCTAACACAGTAGTGGGCAGCTGAATTAAACTATTTTGGAGCTTTACTCTTTTTTGATACCATACTAGCATTCTTGTTAAAGAGGCTTCATAACAAGCTAAAAAAACTTGGCAGTTGCTACTGCAAGCCCGTATTTTTAGATGCACTATTGATACTTCTTGGTTTGTTGTTTGGTTTTTTTCCCCAGAAAGAGATATTCTAGCGAAGGCAATTAAAGAAGCAACTTTAGAATGTGTATATTAAACATAAAGGTTATCACCCAGCAGGTGTACCTTCGGTGCAGCAGAAGCAGTAGGGAGTGAATTTTGGAATAGTGGGGTTCAGCTTTGCAGGGAAGGGTAATACCTGCACGTAGCTACTTCTGTGACCCATCAGCTGTTCCAGGAATTCTCCAGAATGTGGAATTCGTCAGAACACAAGTGTGTGCTGCCTTTGTGCTGCCTATCAGAGACACCAGGAATCCTGAGAATGTGAAGGGCTCTCAGATACCAATTCTGTGTGCTCGCCCTTCCCCTCCTCCTCTAGGGCCTAGTGGAAGCAGGAAAGAAGGTCAGGCTTGGAATACGAAGTCGAAGAGGAGGCATTTGTGAATCTATGGCAGATAACACCCATCACTCACTGTACTTTGCCACTCCCCCCCCATTGTGGAAAGTATGATTGAAGTCGGCCACTCCGCCCTGGCTGTCTGAACTGTACATCCCTGCACAAATGCCAGATTCTCTTCATTCCAGGCTGCTGACTTCAAGACGGACTTGCTCTGACAAGCTGGAAATGAGGACTGGCAGCTTCGTCTGCAACTCAAAGGCTTTATCTCTCTTTACATTTCCCACAAGTACTGTTCTGCTGGTAGGAGCTGTTGGATACACAGGACGCCATCAGGGACTTATTCATAACGCCTGATGTTGTGTAACTCCTTAGAGCAGGCAAGGGAAGCTTCACAGAGTGGTTGGCACCGGGCCTGCAGCAGAGCTTGCTCTCCTTGTGCTTCAGCCTCATTATTTGGGGAGCGGGAGGGAGAGTCAGCTTAGCCTTTTGATTCTTTTGTCCCCCTACCTTCACAAAACTTCTAGAAGTAGAAACTACAAAGTTTCTACTTCTTCATCCTTCATCTCCCACTTGAAATATTTCCATCAGCTGCTGATGCGTTCATCTCCAGCTTCCACAGAGTATTCCTGCGGCTCCTCAGCTTGGCCTCTCCTCTCAGAGCGCAGCTCCCACCTGGGTGTCCCTTCACTTCTTCCCCCTTTCACCAAGGCAAGCACAAGTTGTCTGACTTCAAGGATCATTCTGGTTCCACCAGCAACTTCTGTTTCTCTGATCTTGCCCCCTAGCATTATTGCTTCACTGCTGCTTCTGCCCAGGGAAGGGTGCCAGCTGGGTGCGCCCGTTTACGCCGCCTGCTTACGCTGCGTATGCAGTCTTGCACTTGGAGTGTTTATGCTCCCTGACCTATCTCAATCAGTTGATGAACTCAGCCTTCGATAAATATTTTCCTGAAGGGAAACCTATTTGAGAGATGTAATAGTGGTTCTAAAGAGGGTCTGGGGCAGTAATTGTAAGATAGCCAAGCTCTTCTTTGGGTATTGTTTTTATTTCAAAGTGAGTATTAGAGAGAGTATATTTTTATGTTCATACAATATTTAACACATGAAATTGAGATAACTTTAAGCTTGGTGCAGCAAGGCATGCACTCTGATAGAAAAATTCACCATAAATCGAATTTGAGTAGTTACTATGCTTGTGACGTGACTTTTGCTTAAAAAGGTAACTGTGATGTCGTTGTTCTGTTGCTTCAGAAGCAGCTTGCCCCACTGTTACTTCAGGTTGTGGAGGGTGTGTACATATACATATATTTTCTAGAAACTGTATCAAATGTCTGCCCACTACTTGACAAATTTCACAACTGACTGTTGGTAGACAAACTTTTTGGGGGGGGATCTGGATTTGGAGGGAGGGCTGTTTTCACGAGGGCTGAGACCTCGAATTATGGCTGTTTAGCTAATCCTGTTGAGCAGCAAAGGGACCCCATTAGTCTCAGCTTCAAATCTTCTCTCCTGACCACGGGACTGTGCTTTCTGAACACTGTGTGAAAAAGATTGGTGAAACAAAAGCCCTCATTTACTGTTATCTCGCTTAATATGGACAAAGAGCATGCAGCTCTGAAGCAACGATACACAAGAACTAGAATCAGGGTTGCAGTGAGGATTTTGAACAAGAAGATGGCATGAAGAAGGTTTTATTCATCCTGGAGCAAGTGTAATTTAAAGTGACACCTCTATAATTGATGAAGTATCTTTTTACCATCTGTTTAATTACCAGTTTCAATGTCTAGAAAGCAGTGGATCAATAATTTACAGTGATTAACTTTCCCACATCCCTGTTTTTCTAGTGCAGCCATACAATCAATAGCCCCTGAAACAAACCCTTGAGTTTTGGTACTTTTCTTTTTATTTAGGTAATTTAAAAGAGCTTAACCTTTTCTTCTGCCCCAAGTGTAGTCCAAAACGACCGAAGCTGATGGCAGAGCTGCCCCTGACCTCAGTGAGGCGGGGTTGATCTCGGGCTTGCCGTGCACCCTCCGTGAGCTCGCATCGTTTTGCAGTCTCCTCTCATTATTGCGGAGTGGCCAGGGCTGGGCTTGTGTTGGTGCTGCAATAGCAAATGATGCTTCCCTGGCAATACCAAAGAGGTTTTAGAACAGAAAATTTAAGCCAAGGAACCAAAGCTGCTGCCTGCATTTTCATGTGTTTCTAAGGGGGTCTGTCACTTTTTTGAGGATGTGCTCATTATCTGCATCGGCACAAGTAGTTGCTTCCCCTTTCCTGTCTCTTGTTCTTAAGGGTGCCAGTCCTCGTCTTCTGATGGAGAACAGAATGCTGTGGCACAATTGGGATTTCTGGTACTGTCACAACTGGCACAACCGACTGTTTCTACCCAAGTAATAGGAGCTGTGGGAGTTTGTTCGGGATCTCTCGTTAGAGTTGGAGATCACGGCCCAGAAAGTCGATGTAAAAGGTCAGTAGGAAGATTGCAGGGCCTGACTGTGGCTACCTGTTTTGTGTGTCTCAGCAGGATTGAAACAGTTTTTCAGCCACTCAGTGTAGGACTATAAGTAAATCAGAGATAGAGAAAGAAAGGATTTGGACCAAGCCACAGCTGGGGAATGAATGTTTCCATTCAGTGCAGAGGTCCGTGTTTATCCAGATGTGGGACATGCATTCCTGAGAACCGCAAAGGAATGGGATCCTTGATTATTCTTTAGTGTATATTTTGTCTTTGGTTTTGATTAAATCTATGTCCTTGATAAGGCAGAAAATCTTGAAAATGCTGCGAGCAGGAGGGTATAGTTCTCCGGGGTGAGCAGAGAGTTGAAACCATGTCCTGGAGACGAGATATTCCTTCCATTTCAAAGGCTATTTACTAACTTGTAAGCCAGTGATTACGTTTTTTAACATCAGTGTGATTATTCTTTTATTTAAAAAAATAATAAAATCTTTCTTTAACGTAGTTTTGATTCTGTAGTACTATCAGTTTTTAAAATGTTGGAAAACAGAATTCTGGACCGTTTGATGAGCATAAGCTGATGCCAGTGGATGTGGGATGTCCTTCTGAAATGATGTCTGTATTTTCCAGGCATCCTAGAGTACTTTGCCAGTATGATGGCAGCTCATCATTCCCTGCTTGCTGTTAACTGAGGACGTATCTATTTTAGGCTGAAAACATTTGCAATTCGTAAAAATACTCAAGACTTAGTTCATTGTCAGATCTTTGGGGCACGGTCAGACTGGTCAGGAGGAGATCACCTCAGGCAATACCCTTCCTCTGGTGGCTTTTCCCCTCGTTTTCGGAAGGAGCAGAATGGGCGGCAGGGTAAAGGGAAGCAGTTCAGACATAAACCAGCTGCAATATCATCTGCCCACGTGCTCCCGTCGGCTGCCAGGCCTCAGCTCTGACACCCTGCCAGATAGCCAGTCTGCTCTCTGCCTCTACTTTTCTTTCGTCTGCTTTTGGAAACTGCTTAGGCCGTTCCTTTTAGCGTAATCTGAAATTTTTACAGATCGTTGGATATTCTTGTTTTGGGTTCGTGATCTAGTTTTACTGCAGAGTGTTGTTGAAACTTTTCCCTTAAACTTTTCATTGGGGGCTTATGCCATCACAATAAATCTAAAATGCTCTTTGTTCCCTTACAAAGAAGGGTTTGAAAGAAGTTCAGAACCATATGTGTTCCTAATAGGTTTATTAGAATTTATTTATAACTTTTCACTGTCCCAAAATAACTGCTTGCCTTAGGCCAACAAAGTCAGTTTGGGACAGAAGAAAAAAAAAAGTGGTGGACGTTCAAATTGTGCCTGTAAACTCTACACTCATAAATCATCAAATTAACAACTGCTTCGCCTGTTTGAACGTCTAAAGCATTGAATGTGCCCTTTTTCTGGGCTCGCCGGTCTTGGCTCCACTTGGTAGCGTGTAGTTTGCTTGCAGCACTGCTAAGTTTGCATTAAAGCAAGAGTCACGCCCAGAAGGAAAACAAGAACTCGTTTCTCCCAGGTATCACCCGCTCCTGGCATCAGAATGAAATGTCGCAAGAGCGCTCGTGGATGGTGCGGTGGTTGTTTTCCCTTGAGGAGCCTACAGCCACGACATGGAACACAGCTGCGAGAGATGCCGTTGTACCAATCCAAATGTTGCTTGTAGCAATGTTTCCCTAAATTTGGGGTACAAATTGCACTGATGTATGCATCTTTCTGCAACTACAAACTTTCCATACTCGGGATTTGTCACTATGCTAACAGGAATGGGGAGCAGGAGCGGTTGTTGGGGCATCGTTCATGTATGAGTTATGTTATATAAAAAACCCAGAGTTTCAGGAAATATATTCCATATATGATCCTCTCCTGTGCTTTTCAGGAAAGTTTTAGCCATTTGGCCTTTATTTTTCTGACACTGGCAGCTTGAATATACTGGTGTAATCTAGGTATTACCTGTGCTCCAGTATCCACATAGCGGGAAAGTTCATGGTTTTGACAGCAAACTAGGAGTTCAACAATGACTTTATTCAGACTTTACGAAAAGGAAAAGCTTCACGTTCACTAGAAGAAACAATTCATCTGGATATTTTGGAGAGAGGTATTTCCTTTTGAAACTATTTTTCACAGTATCAAATGGTCTGGGTTTGGGTGTGGTTTGTTTTAATGCAAAACTGCATTGATGAAAGTTACCAGAAGAAAAAAGAACAGCAGAGGACAAGTCGGTCGAGTTCAGTTGTTTCCTATAAAGCAGTCTGATCTAGTAGATAAATCTGTTACTTGGATTTCTGTAAAATGATACTTGTTGACACAATTAAGAATGATGTCCTTCAGATAGCCTCCCCCAGGTTTCGGATTTAACCCACTAAAGAAAATAAAGCAGATTAACTTTACTGTTTTGGTGCCAGCAGTTCTAAACAGACAATTCCTGTACTCAAAGAAGCATTTTATGGTCATCATGGGGATGTGTGGGGGAAACTTGGGATCCAGTCGATACTGCTAGTGGGGATAGTTGATCTTTGCTTCCAGGCTTCAGTCTCATACCTGTGATTCTTCTCACTTTTTAGAGCCAAAACAAATATTTCTCTGGAGCAGGCTTTTTAAAACTGAGCAAACGACTTGCTGACTACATCCTTTGGCTTGGCATGAGAAGACAACAGTGTTAGGGTCCAGGCTTAAAGTTGAGACTTTGTAGCACAGGAAGCTAGTTCCCAAACCATTGTTTTTTCCAAAGTTAATTAACTTTCAGATTCCACTGACCACAAGCAATACGAGCACAGGCTATCTTTATGAATTGCTTTATAATTGTTATGGAGCAGTTATTGCATGG
>NW_009729091.1:52391-61140 GCF_000703405.1 Apaloderma vittatum | reverse complement strand
GGAAAGAGTCATAGGGCTATTTAATATAAATGCTTTCTTGCAGTTGGTTTTCTCTAACAGTCAGAACCACTTTTTTTTTCTGGTTCTGAAAAAAACCTGCCAGTTGCCTGCTCTTGTTCTCCTCCTCGCTGTGCGGGCAAGAATGTGAGGTATTTAAGTGGACAAAAATTAAAGGTCAGTTTAAGAATCCTCAGAAATCAAGATATCAGGTATGAAACATCCTCTTGGGATGGAATTGCCTTATGCCCTGGAAACCTTAACGCACCCTGGAGTGCACACCCTTTTCTGGCCAGGTGTTATGGGCATGAGGGCAAGGTGTGAGCAACTGGTGAAGAACGTACCTGAGAGCCTGGTGATGCTGGAGCAATTCTCTGGAACAGCCGTGAATCTCAGCCGTGTTCTCCTCAGGGCTCTGAAGCTCCTGGTGCTGGGATGTAGAGGAGTGCTTCTGCTGTCAAAACTCTCTCCTACTGTCTCATCAATGAGTCTTTCATAAGGGTAGCCTAGCTAGCAGGCTGGCTGTTTTCAGCTCCCGGAGGTCTTGCCAGCTAACACGTTGAAACTCTTGGCTGAGATTTAGCCTCAAGTTCTCTAGAAGCCGTGCGACTCTGACATTTGCAGACAGAAGAGAGTTGGGATGTAGCAGGCTACAGATAGAAAATTATTTGTGTGCTTTGTCACAAACATCTGTTGCTGTCAGAAGAAACAGTCTGCGTGATAAACCTCTCTAGGAATTTATATTGTACTAATTTCTGAGCCAGCTATGGGACTGGGTTGGCTCAGCAAGCTTCCCTACAGCAGGAGCTGAGAGCTTCGGGCCTTACCGAAAGACAAAGCCGAGCTGGATAGATACCCCCACGGGGGATCACAGGGAAATCTTCCAGTTATGTCGCTTTATCCGAATGAGGTGGACATTGTTGTAGGGACTCCCTTTCATTTGTGTAAGAAGGAGGAAAATTCTGCCGTTGACTCGCGGGTTCTGTGTCTGACGGCAAAAAGCCTGCACTGGAGCTACGATCTCGGCTGCCCACGGTCAGGCTGGTGGTTTTGCTGGGACAGACACAGCTTGTTGTACCTCTGCGACTGCTGCTGAAACTGTTGGCCTGCGAGACATTAGTACATACAGTTACGTGGGAACGCTTTGAAAATTAAGTGAAATGGCTTCTTCCGAAGTGCCCGACATGTTTATAGTTTAAAACAAAATGAGCAAGAGCGAGCTGTCAGGTTCCCAAAGTGCAGTAGCAAGCTGCTGTGCTCCGCGGATCCGCTGCCCAGGAAGGGCAGGCAGGGAAGCTGTCAGCCTTCTCTCTGCGTTACCACTGGCCACGTCATGCTTTGGGACGTGGCTGTGTCTTTTTTCTGCCCTTTCCACATCAGAAATGTGCTCAGCTTTGCTTCGCAGGAACTGTTTTGTAGGTTTAAAAGTTTATTCTCTCTGTCTTTTCCCTCCGATGAAGAAAAGCAAGGGTGCGATAGAAAAAGGGTGTAACAGCTCTAACGTAATATGTTTAGTTCTCTGTTTGGGGCTCTGGGAGAGGCCCCTCTCTGCTCAGGAGAGAAGAGTCCCAGGTCAAATGCTGCCCCCCTCTATGCACGGGAACCTCGGCTTCGTGCCTGCTGCCTTCCCAGAGGACACAGGTGCCTGAAGAGTCCTTCTCTGCCACATGTGTCCCTCCTCGGTGCTCTTGTAAGTTCTTCTCTTCCAGACTGCAAACAGTTTAGTGCTGATCTGGCCTTATATAGTAATTTCCTATTATTAGAAACATTTCCTTGGGATCTTGCTCAGGGAGTAGCAGAGGGAAATCCTGTTTCCTTCATCTAACATGCAGGCAGAGCACCAGTGTTCACTCCTTCCTTATCTAGTGTCGATAGAACAAGAAGTTTTTGTTATGATCTGCTTTCCAGTCTTAATCCCTTTCTAACACTAAGCCTCTTTTCAGAAATGCAGGAAAATAAATTTGAAGGAGTAGGAACTGTCAGTCAGCAATGTGAGCTCTAAAGTGTTGCCCACAGCCTGTAAGCTCTGCCTGTGTTTTCTCAGCCATGTTTTTCTCTCGGATTTAGTTGTCCTAATGCTTCGGACAACCGATTCTCTTTTTTGTGTTGGCCTGTATGGAAAATAGTATGCTAGAATGTTTCACCTGAGTCTGCCAAGGTATCGGTGGAAAACTGTGTTAAAAAAGAGGAACAACTTTATATTAAGGAGGGAGAGGTTTTTGCCTGCAACGAGATCGTGTTTTTAAAGGAGAGGTTGGTCACAGAAAGCACAGAGTTATGCGCAGGCTTCGAACACTTAATTTTTCCTTTTAAGACATTTTTTCCCCTTAAAAGGAAGATGTAGGTCCTGCCACTGGGAGTGACTGTTTAGAAAGTCAGTTGGGAGGAATGCACATCAGCTGAACTGAGTCAGGCTGTTTGTATTAACAGCTCCCTCCAAACGCTCTTCTTGTCCCAGCCACAGGCTCTGCAGGGGAGCTGCTTCAAGTGACTGTGTCAGAGTGAGGGCCAGGCAATCACACCAAATTAACTGTTGCTTTTAAACTCTTCGCTGTGGAAGGTAGTTCAGCAACTGCAGTTGGATTCAGAGTGGGTAGAGCATGTTTGTAAAACCCGCTGAAGAAGCGACTGTCGTGCAGTCCTGTAAAACACCCGGCAGAGCCGCGACACGGGGCAGCGCCGGAGCGAGAGCGGCCACGTGCGTGAGACAGGCTGGCAGCGTATGAAGGGCATCTGGGAATTATAAAGTGGGACTTTGTTCTGATGGTCACTGGCATGGCCAGTCATCCATTTCTGTCTCACTGCTTCAACAGAGAGCAACAACAAGGAAAATTTATCTTAATTTGTTAGACTAACCCAGTTTCGATTTTCACTCACGTCATAGGCCCGGAATTATTGTGTGTGTGCGGGAGCCATAACTAAATCCGCGCGCTGCGTGTGTGCTTTTCCGTCTGCTGTTTCTCAAACGCATCTCTCGGAGGTATCAAATAGTGAATAGTGCTTACAGAGGAAGCGTAGGAGTCCAAGGAGAGGTGTTCATCTCCATCTTCACTTTTTATATTTTGTAACATGCCTTTTTTTGGGTGATATTTTTGTGCATTTGTGAAAGAGGGAGCTTGGGAAGAAAACAAGTTTAGCGTTCTCACTGTTGAAGCTTTCTTGAAACAAACAAAACCAGTATTGACAGTTTTAGGCGTTACAAAGCATAAATTAGAATCCAAAATAATCATTTAAATGTCCCTTGTCTTCTGGTTTTTGAACCCTTTTGGTCACACCTCACCTATTTTTAAGCTTTTGTCTATAATCGTGCAAACACATTTGCGCAGAATTGGAGAATTTGCGATGCCATGAGGTTTGCAGTAAAATTAAGGAACTTTACCATCTTGAGACACCTTTTGCGTGAGTATAATGGGTTCTTGATATAATCTTTATTGGCCTGCAGTTCCATAACTTACCAGGAACATTGTGTCTCCAGGGACCAATGTTCTGTGTCCAGGCTTCTCTTCCTTACTGCGTGCTTGGGGGACAGCTGGCTACTCTCTGCGTGGGGAAAGAGGAGATGCACTCATACAAACAAAAAGAGGGTAGAAAACAGACAATTCTTAGCACACCTAAGGGTGTGGGGAAGAGATTCTGCCTTGTTAACCAAGCTGTTACAATATTGAGTGCTGGTTCTTTGGCAGAGCGTTGGTCTGTCTAGTTATTTTGCAGCCAGATGCGGATCCTCTGCTGGAACGGGGCATTTTAATCGATTTTAGATCAATATAGTCTGGACAGCATGACACGTGCAATAGGTTAAAGAAATTTCTGGTTTTTTGAGACATTCCTCTGACCTGCAAGAGGAAGGGCTCTCAGATTCCTGGCCCATTTAGGGTGGTTTGTTTCCCAGGGTGTCTTTGCCAAGTGCTTTCTAATTGTGGAATGTGTGTTATTCTGTAGTTCTTCTGCAAGGCAGAAATAAGGAATATTATAAAAAAAATCTAGAAAAAAAAGCGCTATGCATTGATAGGTGATGCCTTTTGCTCTTTGAATACTGTTGATGTGATCCATGCTGGGTTGTTTGTTTGGGGTATTTTTAATAACATAAACCTAAGGCTGCATCCCTTACCTCCAAATCTATATTGTGCAGGGGGATCTGCACAGCAAGGGAAAAGTCTGTTTGCTGGTGCTGGTTTCATGGGGTCAAACTCTTTTTTCTTCCTCTTGTTTTTTTTTTTCCCAGCGAGAGCACTGCTTGCCGATGCAGCTCAGCGAGTCACGCACTGCTCTGGGAGCCTGTTGGAGCAGGGCTGACAGGAAAGGTTTCCAGTCCCCTTGCTTTGAATGTGAAATTGTATGCAGGGAATCAGCTGCTTATCAGCAACGAGCAGAGCAATCCCAGTGCTCTAATCCGGGGTTTATATGAGTCACTTTCTAACTGGTGAGGCCTGGAAAACTTGATTCATACCTCTTGTCTCTAATTGCCTGTAGTAGTGATGCAGAGCTAGCCAGCCGTCCTCAGCAGAAATCACAGACAAGGGCTGGGCTCTGTTGCTGCAAAGGAAGAGCCTGGTTTTATCACTTCAGTAGTCCAGGATCAGGATCTTTTACATCAAAATGATGTCAGTTATCTCTGCTTTCCAGTTTTGTTTTGTTTTCCCTTCACAATTTAGGCTAACCTATGCTCAGGAGTGTTTTCCTTGCCAAAAAGAACTGGGCAGTAGTTTTGAGTAGAGGTCTTCCCAGTGAATAAATAAGTAAAAGGGTACTCCTGCATAAAAAAGCCAAGGGAAATGTGTAAAAAATGTGCTTCTGAATATTGGGCTCTTGTATGTTCTCCTTCTTCCTGGCATTTTCAGTGACATGTTCTGAGAAGTGTTAGGAGGTGAAAGAGAAAGGAGAAGTTCTTGATATGAAAGGTAGCTCTGTGCTAATATGTAACTTAAAATTGCCACGTGAGCTTTATTGGCTCTCTAGTTACAGCTAGGCTGATTTGGGAAGTTACAAGGGAGAACTGACTTTTTCCTCCTGAAGAATTAGAGCCGCCAGGCTACAGCCCTCTAATTATACTTGGAGAACTCCTGGCTCAGGGCTTGCTGTTGTAATTCAGCAATGGCTCATGTGGCTCAGTTTGGGAAATGGAGCTTAGATTACCTTTGATCTCACCCGTGCTCCTGCACTGAGCAGGGCTTTGGAGTATTGTTTATTCCTTTCAATGCTCTGACACAGACCAATGCTAAACCCACCTCTGAAATACATGCCGAGGCTGCCCCTGTTAATAATTCACCTCACTCCTCAGTTGGTTGGCGATAAGAAGTGAATAAAAAATCCTGCCGAGTAGTTGTGCAGGAATTGAGAGGCACTGCAAATAGTTTTTCCAACTGGAATCTAATGAGGGTGGAAGAGCTGGTGGCACCACAGCTCCCTTCAGAAGCGTTATCCAAGCTTCATCACAAACCTTGTCACCACTGGCACCTCCTTCCTGCAAGAAATACTGGCCACCGCAGCGCAGGATCGCTGGGATCAATGCCTTGGGTCAGAGCTAATTAGAGAGGAGTGCTGCACCGCACCGCTGACAACATCTGCTCCAGTTCTTGGGTTTTAAATAGCCTCCTGTCCGAGTAGCGGCCATGCGTGTTAACTCTAACAAGCTTTAGAGTAAAGGAAGTAACTTGTTTATTTAAAACTTTTTACTTTAAAGCTTGACTTTACCCTTTCTGTGATAGAATTTGAAAAGTATATGTGTGGTAAGAAAAAACCGACAACCCTCTCTAAACAGAGCTGGCTCCAGGTAGTGCCAGTCATGATGTGTCAGCAGTCGAGCTTGGGAATGATTTCATGGATCTACACGTTCAGTGGTTAGAGAGCCTGCCTTTTGGTGCTGCAAAACCTGCGTGGCAACTGCCACGAGGGACCGCTTCGAATGGATACGAGCAACTGGGATGCTTGTAGATGTTGGTTCTGGGTAGACATATAGAATAGGGCTTAGTCACTAGTGCTGCGTCCTGCCTGGGGTCCTGCAGTCACACCTGATCTGAGACCAGTACACCTAAAAATGCTCTTTGGCCCTTGGAAAAAGAGAATTGGTTTAGTTCTGTTTTCCCCTGTTATCCTGTGATCATGAGAAAAGCCTTCACCACTTAAGAAAAGAAAAATATCATCAAACAGTGGTGATATTTTGTCATTTATCATGACAAAAGAGCATAATGCATTTTGTCACCTCTGTTCACCTGTGTATGGTAGTCAACTACAGCCATTGCCTTTTGTCCTCTGATGTTCCCACCTAATGCTCGTGAAGGCTGCATGTAGGCTTTGGGTTTGGTCAGGATGCCCTAATCTCCGGGGGGTGGCAGTGGTAGTTCCACACTCTTGGTGTTGCTTTCACCGTTCATTTTTTGCGTGTGGGACCAAACCCCTACGGTGTCAGAGGCAGCTGAACACCCTGCGTCTGCTCACAAGGTCTCCAGAGGAAGGGCAGCAGTGAGTTGAGCCTGCCCTACCGGGAGGGGTGTTACTGGGTAGTGCAGGTTGTTTTGTAGCAGGGACCTCCACAGAGAGTGGATGTTTTGAGGGCAGATTTCTCATAATGTTTCTGGAATAAAATGGTGCAGAGCCACTAGGGCTAAATCCTCGCAAGGGCACATAAGGTAAACTACAGCTTTTTGTGGTCCTTTGATTTGCTGAGAGAGTGACTGCAAAGTGTAGTTGTAAGCCCAGGAGATTTTGCTGCGGTTGGGGTGAGCTGGGGTTGGATTTGGGGAGCCCTCTTGCTGCTGCTGGTTCAGGGCAAAAACTTGCCGTAACGGGGCACACCGCTCCCTCGTCCTGTTGGCTGTGGGTTGGCGTGTTGGACTCTGCACCAACTTTTCCAGCCCCTGTGATTACTTTTCTTTCCGTTTTTCCCTGTCATTGGGCAGTGAGGACTCCGCCGGCAGGCTGCAGGCAGAGGACAGCTGACTTCTTTTCCGACTGTCTCACAATCTGTGCGTTAGGTCCCAGCTCTTTGGGAGGGGAGGAGAGTTCCTCTCCCACTTCTCGGAAAACGCCCTCTCCAGGAGGCTCCAGTAGGAGCTGGTGGGAGGGAGGGAGTTGTGACTGCACCGAAAATGTCGTGGAAAAAAAAAAAAAGGCAACTGACAGAAGAGAGAACTTGGCCTCAGATTCCTGCTTTTTGCAGCAGCGTAAACTAAGTCTCTGCAAGCACCGCAGGAGCTGACAGGAGGCAGAAATGAGGTTCAGAGGCGCGGTAAGATTTATTCAGCTGTTTTTGCTGGTTTTGCAGCTTTCAGATGCGTATCTGTTCCCAGAAGGAGGGAGATAAATTTTCAAGGCTTCAGCATGAAGGTGAAATGCTTCAGCCTGCTTTGTGAAAGCCCCCTTCGTTGGAGAGTTACGTGAAAGGGGTTGAAGTAGGATAAAAATGCAGGAGATGCCTGTTTGGAGGAGGAAGCCAAGGTGGGAGCTGGGGAAGTGGGAAGAGAGGGGGGGAAAGCTGTGCTCTGCGTTAGGGGGGAAGAAAGGGTGGAGCTTTTGTCTGGGTGGAAGGGGCACGAGGATGTGAATGTACCGCTCTGGTGCTGGGCTCTGCTGGTGTCCTTCCCGGGGACGTGGGCTTCTTGCTCCGTGACTCCCACCATAGGCAGTGGCAGGAAATACCTGCTGAAGGACTCATTGCCACTCAGTTCTTCCAGGGTGTATTTACTTCAGCAAAACTTTGTCCATGTTTTAGCAGCAACCAGAAAGCCAGGGTCTGCGTCCTGTATTGCAGGGCAACCACCCAGGGCATAGGAAAAAGAGTTTGTGGCAAAAGATTGAGAAGACGAGGAGTGTTACCTGGAGAAAAGAGATGAGAAAGAGAAGAGGAAAAAATAACATATATAGAGAGGGCAGATCATGAGCTCCCTTTTTCTGTGTTGCGATGTGGGAAGAGGGACATTCAGTTAGGTTAAAAGTTGCCAACGAGATGCAAAGATTATTTTCATACAATGCATAATTGGGCCATGGAATTCACTGACACTGGAAGGTGTTGAGGTCAAGAATGAGGGAGTGTTATTAAAAAATGTGTGTGGGCTTTTGACTGGATAAGAATGTTCAATGCTGTAATTGCTAAACTTGCCAAATTTAGGATGAGAGAGATTGAAAACGCCGCGTCTGTAGGTTTAAGCAGTTCTCTGACTGTTGATGAAGAGTTGGCCTGGAGCTGGATTATCCCGTACCTGCTCAGCCTAGAGAGCCTTGTGAGCTTTCCCTGAGAGTCTGGTGTTTACCGCTCTCTGAGAACGGGTCTCGGTGAGGAAGGGAAGCTCAGAGCTTCTGGAGGACCCGCCTCGTCCCTCCCTGCTGCAGCACATTTGAAGGTGGAGCGGGTCATGCTCGAGAGACTCGTGCTTGGATTTCTGCTGGCACAGAGGGCTGTAGAGGCCAGCAAACCTCTCCTCAGCAGTGGTTATAAAGGATTTGGTGTGTGATATATGTGAGCGTGATAAGCAGTGATGTTGGCTAGGGTGGTGCTTGGCGTTCTCCGAGAGAGCCTGTGGGTGTGGAAGTGCCCTTCACGTGCCCCGGGAATGCACCGGGGCGCTTGTTCTCTTTGGGAAGTTTTACTCTCTTGGAAAGACGAAACAGCCTGAAATGGTTGTGTGGGGCGTGTGGGATCCAGCGGAGAAGGTGGGAATGTCCACTGTGGGGTAGGGCAGGGTGAGAGTGAGAGCGGGAGACGCGCAGCGTTGGTCGTGAGGGAGCTGGGGGGATGCGAGCGTTCGGAGGGCAGCCC
>NW_009729091.1:20653-52367 GCF_000703405.1 Apaloderma vittatum | reverse complement strand
CCCTGGGGCGGTTAGGGCCCCAGCGGCGGTTACCGGTGAGCGGTGGAGCAGGGCGCGGGCTCAGCGCCCGCTGGGTGCGTGCCACGATTCTTCGCTGCAGGCCAGCGTTTGAATTTGTGCCAGCTTCTCACCAGCTCGACCCGAGCTGGAAGTCCGTGGCAAAACTTCCTTGGAAAGGGCAGAGCTCTGAGTTTTTGCTTTTTACGCCATCTGTTTGTCCGCTGAAGCTGCTGTGGGACGCCCAGGCCTGTGACCAGAGGTCGCAGGTAGAGCTGCCATTGTGTGCTGTGATCAGCGACATCTTTTAACGAGCAACAGCTTGTGTCGTCTGCTCAGGAGCAAAAATGTCAGCTCCCTAAATATAGAAATTCAGTGTATTTACTTTTCCAGCCTTGGTCATCTTTCTGGTTTGCCTAGTTCATTTTTCTTACTGCTCTTTTATATTTAGCTTGTTGATTGAAATACCAGCATCCCCTCTTAGGGCTAAACATTTTTGTTCTCCCTCAGATCGGTTCTTCTAACTACTGCTTTTCTTTTCACTGCTAAGTGTTTAATTTTTTTCCTGACTTACCCCCATACCACCCTCAAGTAAAGTCTAGAAAATATAATTATTATAAGCATAGAACAAATTGTATTACCTGCTTGCCTTGCACATCTTCATGGCTTCTCTTTGGTTTCTGGTCCATCATAATTTGCATTTGTAATTTACATTTGAGCTCCCTATATGTGGATTCTTACTATTCTAAATGTTGCAAGTGTCAAATGTCATTGATTAGTGTATTAAGAGTCATAATTAATTGCAGCAACATGCACACCCTGCGTTACTGTTTTTCAAAAGACTAAATGTTTGCTTTCACAGCTCTAACTCCCCATGACATACATGCATTAGTAGGTACTTAAGACAGTGCGCACGGTGGGATGCGTCGCTCACGTTTCCCATTCTGCTTTGCATTTTATGGTGGGACGTTACACAGTTCTGCGGCTTGGAAAGTGGAGGAGGCAGAACTTTAAATTCTAGGCAGTTTGCTAGTGGGGACTTTCTAAGAGCGGAAGAAGCTTGTGTACCCTGTAGGTCTGATTATTTTATGTTTTGATGTGTCCTGGTTTGTCCCTACGTAAAATATGGAAATCTTCAAAATGAGTTGCTTACAGAAATTAGGTCTAGGAAGTGTCAGTTCTGTGTTAATATCATTTTTAAAATAGTGCATTCTACAGTTAAAAGCATCCAGCATGTGTTTTAGGGTCTGAGAGGGACGTATCCGAGAGGGAGAACCTGGTTCTGAGCATGGGCAAGTGCTCCCCGACTCCAGACATTCCTTTCTTGGTGATGTATTGCTCTAAAAGAAGCAAGAATAAAAACTGATTCTGCTATAAATGGTCCTTGAGTGGCAGCTGCCGACATGGTAACTTGTTTTGCAAGCTGAAGTTGTTGCCTTTAAGTTTGAACAGTTTACTACCTTGTGGGCAATACTGCATTCTTCATTGGGCTTACATAATTAAAAGCAAAATAAAACATTTCATTTTGTTATTACTTCTTTTTTTTTTCTTCTTTTCATTGAATAAGTCCAATACATGAGATTTGGGTTGTATAAATTATTGCCTGAGCTCAGATGGCTTCAGAAAGCATGGCTAAATCCAGGTGGTTGGTTGCAGAGGATTTTTCACATGAGATATGGAGCTGCCTCTCAGGGAACCCTCATTCCAACCCAGCTGTTGACTAACTAGAGTTTTCCCTGTCCAAAATGTGCAGCTCGCTTTCAGTGTGGCAAGAGGGAGGAGGATCCGAAGCGGCTGCACTTCAGCCTGTCAGGGACTCGCTGGCAGGCAGCAAGTGCTTGACTAACATCTCTTGGTCGAGGTCCACCTCAGTTGTTTTCATTATTGCTTTCTCCGTGCACAAGGAAAGAGCTATCCCGTTCTGCACCTCAAGAACTGAGGCCCTGGATAAAATAGTTGACTTTGGTCTGCTTGGCTGTCTAGCCCATGCTGTGTCCAAACCCTTTCCCAGGCTGTAGAGTGGAGTAGCAATCAGAGGAATATTTTGATTCTTTTTTTTCCCTTCCTGCAGCTTTGACAGTGAAGAATGTCGTACTATCCAGGAGATAAATGGGTTTTAACTGGTACTTCCCCACAAGAAGTTCGTTCTTGGTTCAGACTTCTTATTGTCTTCCAGAATCTAATCTGAATTTCCCTTCCCACTCACATTTGTTTCTTGCCTGTTCTTCCGTTCCTGGCTTTGTAACTATTTCAGGAACCCACAGATCAATCATCTTCCACTCGATACCAAGACAAAGATGCCCCTTCCCCTACGGCACCCGCTTCCTGCGGCCGTTCCAGTGCGAGTCTCTTGGTCTACTGGAAGGATACTGGCTCATTTGGGACAGCACTTTGCCAGAGGAAAATATTAAAACGTGCATCTTGCGTGTAGAAGCAGAAATGTTCACGTCATAAATCAGATGATTATAAAGCTTTTCTGCTCGTGTAAGACCATTAACTTTGAGAGCTCCAGGTGTTTTCTGATGGATGCTCCAGGAGGGAGGGAGTT
The DNA here is from genome assembly GCF_000703405.1 of Apaloderma vittatum. NCBI lineage: Eukaryota > Metazoa > Chordata > Aves > Trogoniformes > Trogonidae > Apaloderma > Apaloderma vittatum. Next base: position 49,822 of record NW_009729091.1, on the reverse strand, counting down.
GCCTGAGCTGCCGGGTGCTGCCCGTTCTCTCAGCGGTCACCAGCACTTGTGTGTCCAGAACTGCTGTGCCAACACAGGGACTCCTCTGGGTAAATCAGCGCTGGGAAATTGTGGTGTAAAAGACTCCTTCCTACGCCCATGATGGGCTACTGGGTATTGCACAGCTGATGGACAAAGCAGTGGCAGGAGTTTCTTGCTCAGTTCACATCAGCCCTGTGCCTGTGGCAGCGTTGCCTTCTGTCTTCCAGCACAAAAGAAGATTTCGCTGGTGTGCTCAGGCTGAGTGACTCAAGTACTTTGGATTTTGTTGTGCAGAGCAAAAGGTCTTGGTTTTCATTTTTTGGAGGTGTTTTAGATCTCCAGGTATGAAGCAGGGGAAAGTCTTAATCATGCTTTGGCATTTAGCATCACTTAAAAGAGAAATCCTTGTTTACACCTTCACAATACCATGTCAGAGACTTCCTAGTTCAGCTTAGAAAACTCTGTGGTACAGTCTTGAGTGCTTTTGTACTCCCAGGAGCTGTTTGTGAAGGGCATTTTCTGGTCTTATTGACTCTTATATGAATACAAAGAAAGGCTGGAACCTCAGCCAACATAAACCTGGCTCTGCAGGCTGCGTGTAAGTCTTTCCCAAAATTTAATCACAGGGAAGAAAAAGGCATGTGGAAGTAGTGCCGCTGCTTTGGTAATTGCGCTGGCTTGGTCCCCACCATTCAGGAGTGACGGCTTTTCCTTTCCTGGCAGCGAGCCACTGTTGTGCTGACAGCTCTGGGGAAGAGATTAAAAGCAAAGAGTGGGTTAAAATAGTGTGGGAATGAGTCCCTCGGAGCTGCACCTCGGGGTGGGTTTGAGAAAGTGGTGGCAAAAGTTAGCTCGTACTCTCTCAAGCAGGGGTGACTGTCAGGACGAGATTGCAGTAAGGGGTGAGAGGCCAGTCCGAGAAGGCACGGGCACTCCTAAGCCCACGGGCACCACGGTCAGGTGGAGATTGCTCACGTTTTTCTAACTCCAGTTTGCAGCCTGTGCTGGGTGTGGCATTAACATGGTGTGTGCTGCAAAGTTGGGGATCCATAGCCTGGTCCTCTTTTCCATCTGGATAGACCAGGTGACGTTGCGTGTGGTGGAGCTAACCTGTTACTGTCAGAAGAGCACCCGCGCTCCCTTTCCTCCTTGCCCTGGCTCTGACGCTCACCTGGATCCCACAAGAAGGTGATTCAGCTCACTATGGCGACAGAAAAACAGCAGCTTTATTTTCCTGGTTATCCTTTTGCAGGTTTAGTGATTGCGTTGGTTCGGCTCAGAGACAGGTCACAGCTTGTGGTGACATGTGCCAGGGAGGCAAAGTCCACGGGAGGGGCTGTGTTGGGGTTGGTGCTGGGGAGCCCCTCACCTGAGCCCAACTGCCCTCGCAGGTGGCAGCTCCCCAAGTGCTCAGGGCTGGAAGGGCTGCTCCTGCCCGGCCCTGCTGGAGTTCCTGAGCTTGTGCCACCAAATCTGTTGGCCCTCACAAGTGGTTACGTGTGGAACCAGTGTGGGAAAATGACCGGGATTAAAATAATTAAAAAAATAAAATAAGGTCAGAGTTAGTTTTAATGTGGGACAGATTTCCAGTCTAGCTTATTGCACAAGTACCAGAGGCAGCGCAAGCCAAAGGGCGCAGCTGCACAGAGGGCAGCCGGGACGGTCCTTTCGCCCGTGTTCTGTCAGATCTGCTCGTCCACCGCTCTGCTCTCTTGGCAGCTTCAAGGAGAAGTGTTTCGTACAGGGAAGGGTCTGATCGGACCCTCACAGCCTGCATTCTCCTCATTATCCGGAGCACTGCTCCCTGCCACAGGCCTTCAGAGCTGTCTGAGCTGATCTCTTGTGCAGCGCGGAGCAGAGATGTTGTAAACGACCCGTGCGTCAGCCGGGGGTGTCTTGGCAGAGAGGAATCCCTCCACTGCAAAGACACCAAGGGAGCCAGTCCTGTCCATAGGCAAGTTGCTTTAATAGTTAATTAACTGCACTGAAACATATTTAACCCCCCAGACTGGGTTTCCTGGCATTAATTTACAGCCACCAGATTGGATGTCGGCCTGCTTGCACAAAACAACTAACATTTTAGTTCATTTACTCAGTGCCTTACTGTCACACTCATCATTCAGGAGGAACATATGGTCATCATTGTGATTATTTTTTTTTCTAAATAGTGTCTTCTTTCCCTGCTTTCTTCCTTCTGCATTACTGTTCTACTTCTATTCTGCAGCAGGGATTTATTTTCACCTCCTTTTACATTGCATCTGCCGACGTTCCTGGCAGTCGAGTAGTTAATGTTGACATTTTAAGTTGGTGGTAGACTTGGACACAAGCAATGAAGCAAATGAGCAAACGCTGGCAGAGCGAAGCACATATTGCTCAGCTGTGTTTTCTGACTGATGTTTATATTTACATTTGAATTTAGGCTTGGGAGGGTACAGCACTGTGATTAAAGTTTATATTATGAGGAATCTGACTCCATCATATTGCCTTGGTAACCTGGTCGCATTTAATTATTGCTGAAAAGTTGCGTTCCGTAGTGTTCTTTTTTCTTTTAAACTGACGGAAAATTTCAGGTAGGCATTTTTTGTTCTCACGGAGGGAGGATTGGAGTTGGACAAGAAGAAAAAAGCGTGGAGAGGAAACCGAAAGCTACTTAGCCTTAAATGCCTGTCCCAGAGGAGGCGGCCCAAGTGCAGTTTTCTGTGGTGAGAGCAGGGTAATTGCTTCTTCCTTAAGCTGGATGCGCACAGCTGGGATCAGTTTGTCCTGAGCTGGAGGGAGTGGCTGATGAAAGAGCTGCTGAAACTAAGTGACATTTTCTGTGAAAGTCTTCAGGATTATATAAACTTGGATTAATTGTGCGAGCGTCAAAGTTTCTCCTCAGTCGTTTTTGAGGCAGCTGTGTTTTAAAACTGTATTCCTAAACTTCGCCACTTGAAAACTGTTTATTTTCTTGCGGTTTTGCCTTTGTTCCAATTACCTTGTCCAAAAGCTGCTCCAGGATTGCACTGCTCTGATAGAAGGATTCTAATTTCTAGGCAGATTTTATCTGTAGGTGATTTATCTCTATTTCTTCTGCCGGTGTTGTCCTTTACCTCAGCACCTTCATTCTCCAGGATTCATCCCTGTCCCCTGCACCTTGGCAAAGAGGGTAGAAGAAGAGAGCAAAACACTCTGCTGAAGGTGCGGAGGAATTGGCTTGGAAAGCTTCAGGCTTTTTCAACAGATTGCTTAATGACACTATCTGCAGAATTCCTCCCAAATGCCATCTTCCAAGGTGTAGCAATCGGGCCTTCCAGACCATGAGACTAATTGGAAAAAAAGAAAAAGGGAAATTAAACCGATGTTTCTTTGTGGTGTTTGAGCCATTAAGCTGGATCTGGATTTGAGATTTCCAGGAGGAACTAATTTTGCTTTCTGAAAGCTGCCTAGTTTCATGCAGTCACTTATGGGCTTTCAGGAAGGAAGCCAATTATAATTTGCAGGAATAGGCACAACTGCATTCGTAGATGATTGGTAAATCTAAACAACTGCAGACTGACGGAATTTGCACCCATTTGGGCTCGAATTGATGCTTCAGTGGGGCTTGCCTTTATTACTACTTAACAAAACTTAAGGTAAATCTTCTGAGCAAGGTTGTTTTTGGTTTTTTTAACCCTGCACGCTATCACTCCCTTTGCTCTGACCACTGTTATATCTTGAGAAGGAGCAGAAAGGAACTACCTGACAACGTGAATCAGCAAAAATCACCTACATCATTGTGCAGGGGTTTGGGGCTGCATGACCTTGAGGGAGGGGATTCTGCCCCTCTACTCCACTCTGGTGAGACCCCACCTGGAGTGCTGCGTCCAGTTCTAGGCGTGCTGGAGCGTGTCCAGAGAAGAGCCACAAGGATGCTCAGAGGGCTGGAGCACCTCTCCTGTGCAGACAGACTGAGAGCTGGGGCTGTTCACTCTGCAGAAAAAGGCTCCGAGGAGACCTTACTGTGGCTTCCAGGATCTCAAGGGGGCTACAAGAAAGCTGGGGAGGGGCTTGTTGGGATGTCGGGCAGTGACAGGACTAGAGGGAATGGATTGAAGCTGGAGATGGGTCAGTTCAGGTTGGACATGAGGAAGAAGCTCTTCACCATGAAGGTGGGGAGACCCTGGCACAGGTTGCCCAGAGAGGGGGTGGCAGCCCCATCCCTGGGAGTTTTTCAGGCCAGGCTAGCCCAGGCGGGATGGGGCTCTGGGCAGCCTGATGGAGTGGGGGATGTCCCTGCCCATGGCGGGGGGGTTTGGAACTGGATGAGCTTTAAGGTCCCTTCCAACCCTGACAGTTCTATGATTCTATGGTTCTGTGACTCTGTGGTTCTGTGACAGCATCATAGCAGCAGCGACCCGGCATTCGTGGTTCCCAGCGCCGCCGCAGGAGAGCGTGCCCGGGTATCGCTGGTCGTGCCGGCAATGGCAACACCCCACGATGTAACACCAGGTTCTCTGAAGTGTTTTAGTGCTTTAGGGAAGTGACTTAGGAGAATGGTGCTGGCTGTGAGGAGTTTGCAAAGTAAGAAGGATGTCAGAATGTGATAAAGAAATGCAGGCAGAGGTTGAGGCGAATGGTTTAATATGTTGTGGCTCCTGTCCCTGATTTCTGTAGTGTCTCTTGTCTTCTGTGCCTCGTGTGTCGTCTGTCTGTCGTGTAGAGATTTTCCCTGCAAGTAGTGACTGTGTCACTTGGAGCACATTTGCTCTCCCAGTTTTAACACGTGAGGTTGAGTGAAGAAGTCAGCAGACCTGTGGTTTCTAAAGGTGGTTGTGTCTGAACCACGTCACATTGAAAATGTAACCTTTAAGGCGGGGTCAGGAAATGGAAGTGGCTCGATGCGTGGGACAGGTGTTAGTGTCACAGTCTAAATTCCGTGGCATGGGATGCAGAAATGCCCGTTTCTCGTTAGTTCTGAATGTTCCCAGAATTTCCCTGTTGAGTATCTTGCTAAAGCTTTCAGACTGGTCAGCAGCGTGAAGCTGTTGGCTCATGAGATGAATCACCGTTAGTCATAAAAGATTCCTTAGCTCGAAACGACTTCCTGTGATGAAATGAGAGACAGAAGCAGAGGGAACACATTTCAATCTCACTCCTGTTAAATGATGCCTGGGAAAGGAAATCTAAGATTTATTCTTTATGAAATGCTTGAGTGATTGCTTGATTCCTGTTAAAATGATTGGAAAGTTAGCAATAGCTTTTCCTAGTGCTGGCTTGTCTTCCACCAAAGCAGTTGGTATAAACCAGTCGACGAAATGTTGGCGTGCACTGACCAGTGTCTTCAGCAGTAGCAGCAGGGTTATTCTGATATCCTCTCCTGTGTATACGTTGTCCTGTCTGTGGGTAGTTGTGGTTGATGGTTCTTGTTGCATGCAAACCCACAGATATCCCAACCTTCCTGTGCTTTTGGTTACAGGGAGCGGGGACTAACGGCATTCGGCTGACCATGGAGAGTGCTCTCACAGCCCGCGACCGTGTCGGGGTGCAGGATTTTGTCCTCCTTGAGAACTTCACCAGCGAAGCAGCGTTCATTGAAAATCTGCGAAAGCGCTTCAAGGAGAATCTGATCTATGTGAGTAGCAGAGTGACAGGCACCAAAGGGTGCATCAGTGACCAGAATTTGGGTGTTTGCTGTGGAAGACAGTCCTCCAGCTTTGGTGTGCAGGTGGATTTGGAGATTAGGGGGCCGGTTAGCTCGGTGGTTTGAGCGCGGTGCTGGCAACAAGGACCTACGCCGAGGTCAAGGGTTCCTGCTTGGTCCCCATGTGTTGCCTGGTCTAGTCGAGAGGTGGCATCTCTGCCCAAAACAGGGAGGTTGGACTCGATGATCTCTAAGGTCCCTTCCAGCCTGGGCCATTCTATGATTCTATGATCTTTAATAGACCATGGTCCCTTGTGTCCAAACTCGTCCGGGATAGTGTCACGTTACCAGATGTGGGGCCTCATTGCAGCACTCCAGTTGACCTCTGCTGGCATTTACAGGTCTTGCCTGCACAGAAAATCCAACTCACACCACGTTCTTCCCTTTCATGAATTCACTCCATGGTGGGCCTTCAACAACTCCAGGCTTGAACTCGGTCCCAGTGGTATATCAGGAACAATCCAGTGTTCTTGCTGGTTAAAGCTGTTTGCAGGTGCTATTTTTGTCTAGTATAACTCCCGCAGAGGCGTTCTCACTGTGCTAAGAGGTCACCTCTCCAGCCCCCCTGACCCCTTTGGAAGCCTCCAGCAGCACCCCCAGGACACGGGGGCAGGCAGCTCTTGTCAACAGCACACGACCCTCAGAGCGGTCGGGGCTCTGGGGGAATCTGCTGCCAGACCTTCCGTAACCTCTCTGCTTTGTGTTCTCTTTTTCAGACGTACATTGGCTCAGTTCTGGTGTCGGTTAATCCATACAAGGAACTGGAAATCTACAGTAAACAGAACATGGAGCGATACCGGGGCGTCAGCTTCTATGAAGTTTCTCCTCACCTGTGAGTGGCCTGTGGGTAAACGGTGTGGTCTGTGCCCTTCCCACGCTGGCGTGTGCAATAACGGCGTGTGAGAACAAGCAAATGGGACTTCTCCTCGTCCCAGATGCAGCACTAAAAATCACAGGGATAGAAAGGATCTTTCGGAGGGTGTGGTGTGCGCGGCTCTTTCTATTCCTGTTCCTCTCTCCGAAGAGGATGAGTTGCCCTTGCGAGCGCGGGATTTGGAAAGGGAGTTGGTTCCTTCCTGGCTGCAGGAACAGAGCTGCTTCCCCAGCCCTGGCAGGACAGGAGTTCATTGTTCCAGGGTTACTTGGGGTCTGCGCCTCCGGGCTGTGAGTTTCCCCTCCAGCTCCACCGCTCACTCAGCACCGGGCTAACGAGGGGAAAGAGCGTGTCTGTACGGGTGCTGGTTTCTTTCCTAGCTCGGCTGTTACTGCCTGACCAATATTTATCTGGTATTTCCCTTGTTGCTACGATACCGTCAGCCTGTTGGAACAAGGAATGTATTTATTTACATGGTCTGGCCTGAGTGAGCATTCCCAATTTCCCATTTGAAAAAAAAAAAAAAAGAAGTTTGAGGTTTGAAGTTATTTTTGAAAGCATTTGAATTTTTTTTTTGTCAGACTGAAAGAGAAAGATGACTGAGAGCTGAGGACATTTGGCTCCAAAATGTTCTCTTTCAAGACCAAGGGCCAAATTCTGAGCACCTCTTGGAAGTTTTTTTGTGATTTTTTTTTTTTCTGCAAGAGATTTTGGGAGAATAAATGATATTATTTTTGAGCAAACTGTTTGGATTGTTTCTTATTACTGGCACGTAGCCCAGGAGAGTAAGCAAAACAGAACGCGCTGCGAGCCCAGAGAGGGAGAGAAACACCATTACTTGGGAACGTCGGAACACTTGAAGTTTTAGTTGTTATGATAAAAATGTGATTCTTACAGCATTTCAGGCTTTTGTGTTGACCTATATGGGGGACAATTAAACTGGACAAAACCTGCGCTCAAACCTGCTGAGTCCTCCCATTGGTGTGGATGTGTCAGTAGCTCCTGTGTGCAGGTGCCTCAGCTGAGAGATCTGCCCCGAGAAAAGAACGGGCAGAGGCGTTATCGGGCGTCGGGTGGTTCTCGGCGCGGCCCCCGCGAGGGCTCAGCTCCCCTCTCGGCCCAGACCGATGAGCTGTGGCTGCTGCGGGGGTCCCCTGCCCTCCTGCCCGCGCACGGAGACCTGGCCTCCGCGCAGCCACTTGGGCTTCCTTGTCCTTAGGGCAGAATTGGGAAAATCGTTGGGGCTGTCGCTGCCTTTTTTGATTTGTGCGCACTGGCCGTGGGGCTGAGCCTGACGGCAGCGCTGGCGTGCACGGTGAGGCGCTGAGCGGGCAGGCGGCCATGGCTGTAGGGGCTACACAGGGTGGCTTAAATCACAAAGCAGCCGGTTATTTCTTAGGTCACTCTCTTTATGGTTTTAACCTGTCCCGTAAGGAACCGTAAAATGTGCAGTGCATAAGTAAACCCTTGAGAACTGTGGTACTGAACACCAGAGCTGCTCCAACTAGGAAAATAGTATTTTCCAACTGTTTTTATAATTCCACTAAAAACATTACATTATTTGATTATTTAGGTGTTTATTCTGAGGAGCACCAAAGTGCTGTGTGGTGTAGCACTCTGTGCTGCTTCTTTTTTTATAGTATTTCACATGTCTTTTTTTTCCCCTCTTACCCTAAACTGATTCTAGAAAGCCAAAATGCTTCAAGATTGCTGTTCCGGGGTCAGAATAGTTTAAGGCTAGGCCTGAGTGCTGGGTTCTCTGGAGATGGTGGCTACAGACAGGACCGTGCCCGTCGTCACGGGATTCCGTGCGTGGTGTGTGTGACTGCCTGCTCTCTGCCCGAACCAGAGCTCTGTGGTTTTATAGCACTGTAGGTGCTATAAGATCAGCCAGTAAAGGCTTAAAGTGTAAATGAAATTTTACATTTATTCAACTGTTTTCAAAATGCTTGAGAGACAGAATTTGGATGGGGAGAGAAGGACTCGATGGCTTCGGTGGGGTGCGTGTGCAGTTGTGTTGCTAGGGAGCTCGGTGGGGTTGCCTTAGCATCAGGTATTAATAGACTTGAGGAGGCCACGGCTGTTACTTTGCTGTGATTATTTCCAATTAATTTCACAGCATGAGAGTTTAAAGAAAAAAAAAAAGAAACGAAAAGCAAGCTACTGAAAGGTTGTCAAGATATCTGCTTGATCACCGCGCATAGGACAGCTGAAATTATTGTTATGGAGGTCATGTTAGATGAGTGCCCTGGGAAGGGCTGATGCTCCTCTTATATCCTCTCCTGTTGCATCTCTCTGATCTTTCTTTTCCTCTCTCCCTCTGTAAGCGACCGCCACCACTATCACACTCATCCTCCTGCTCTCTAGCGTGTGATTCTTGGTGTGAGACCCTGCCTGGTCTGTCGCAGGGGGAAAAAGAGAAAGGAAGGGCAGCAGAGGCAGAAGCAGGGCTCCAGGGCTGGCAGCGATGAACGCTGGCCCTGCGCAGGCGCCTGGTGCTTTGGGTGGTGTTTGGCCTCAGCTGGGAGGTGCCTTAAGCAGCCTGTGCTGGCTCGTCCCGTCCTTTCTGCCATCCAAGAGGCTGTGAGAGGTTGGGCTATGCTGGAGCCACCCAGATAGCAAATTGTGACCTTCTGAGTGTGTCATCCCTTAAAAGAGAACCTAAAGATCGATGGAAAGCAAAACGTCTCCTGAATGTAAAGCTTCTTTGTCCTGTGAGACCAATGTTGAGACATCGTGTATATTTAGAAAAATCAGTTTATCTGCGCCATTTAGTTGTCTTCTACAGAACCTCTTTGCATCAGGGAGAGCCAAAAGAACAGCTTTGAAAAGGAATTTGATAGATTTGTGCAGTCACCCTGCAGAAACTTAGCTGGGTGGTTAAGATGTGCACAGAGATGTCAGCAATCTCCCATGTCACCACCAGCATATGGACACAAGATGCTCCTCCCCAGCCCCTGGACACGTCCTTCTTTCTGAGACGTCTCCACTGGGAGCTCACGCTGCGGGAGTCTCAGCTGAGGAGCCTCTGCCCTTCGCTTGTGGCAACAAACTAACGCCTGGTTGTCATTGTCCCTCAGCTACGCGATCGCAGACAACTCGTACCGCTCCCTGCGCACGGAGAGGAAGGATCAGTGTATTCTCATCTCGGGGGAGAGCGGGGCTGGCAAGACAGAGGCCACCAAGAAGATCCTGCAGTACTACGCCGTGACCTGTCCAGCCAGCCAGCAGGTCGAAACCGTGAAGGACCGCCTGCTACAATCCAATCCCGTCCTGGAGGTAACTCTAGAGCCCGCAGCATGGAAACTTGCCGTTGGGTCAGGCCAGCAGCGCTCACGTTTTCCAGCTGAGGGGGTGGGCGCCGCAGCTGGACCCTGCTGGGCATGGCCGAGCTGTCTGTGCGGAGCGGATCCTGTGGCCTGGGAACGCCGGTTTCATGGATGGTTTGCGCTGCACACGGGGGAATCCCGATCTGCTCCCGAGGCCAAGAAATGACCGCCTGCTGCTGAACTCACTTGGCCTTTTCCAGGCCTCCAGGAGCAATTCTGGAGCGGCCGGGCCGCAGGGAGAGGCGGGGGTCTGGGGGGGTAGCCCCGCCACACTGCGCGGGCTTGCAAAGCCAGGAGTGGACACATCCGCTGCGAGCAGCCTTGCCCACTGAGGAAAGTGTTTGTGGGTGCATTTTCCAGTGCTGTGGTGTCCTCTAGTGTCCAGTCCTGAGCTGTCTCTGGAGTTCGCCTTGATATTCCCATTCTGTCCCCAAACAGAGGAGAGGTGCCCACAGGCCTGCAGCCGTGACTGAAAGAGGCTTCGAAGAGGCTGTCAGACAGGACGTGTTTTGTCAGCAGTGAACTGGCGTTAAAATTAGTTTGCTGGGGGAGGTGGAATTGTTTTTGGAGGCACGTTCCATCTGCAGCGCTCGCACTGGGTGTAAAGATCGGCGTTGGGGTTTGGGCTGCAATCTGTTTCCTTCATGGTTTCCCTTGCAAAAAGGACAAGCCTGGGCTTTAGTAGCTGTAAATAAACAACCGGTGGCTTCACCACAGTGTTTATAAATAATTTTATTTGATGCTTACTTATTTTTATCCAATCGTTTCTATTTCAGGCTTTTGGAAATGCAAAAACCCTTCGGAATGACAACTCCAGCCGATTTGGGAAATACATGGATGTGCAGTTTGATTACAGGGTAACTGAAAATCTCTTTTATAGTTCAGAACTAGTCCTAGTCCCAGCAGGTCTCTGTGGCCCGTGCTGTCCTGTACTGACGTGTGTGCGGAGCGGCTGGTTTACATTCCCTTGACCAGAGCATAAGCAGAGTCTGTCGCAGCAAAAGTTGGTTCCAGAGGATTTTATAGGATGTGCTTCCCTTTCTTTTTCCCTCATTTCTCTGTATGGGGAGACAGTGAGATTAAATCCTGTCGTTTCTAGGACATACATGCACCATGCAAATGGATACTCCCAAACCAAATCCACACGAGAGAGTGCGTGTCCTGTGCGTAAAATTTGTTTTGATTCTGATCCCGGTCCAAATTGCCCCACACTGTGAAGATGAACCCGGTGCAAGAACAAGGAGCTTGGCGTGCTGCGACTTTTTACGTGTCTCATTATATAATCCCTCCACCGTCGCAGTTTTGTTGCTTTTCCTTTGTGTTGGATTCCTTCGGAGAAGGAATTTTACCGAAGTCGAGATCCCTTTGTTTACACAAGTGTCGTGTTATTGTCACTTGAGAACTCATCTTGCCTGCGCTTCAAAACTCAATTGCCGCTATGTTGTAGCTGAAATAGAGACTGTGATACAAAATGCCAGATAATTGTCTGTCGTTTTCTATCCTGTTTGTCTTTTGGATAGACCACCGAGGAGCAGACACACTTTCTTGTTACGGTGATGAACTATTTCGATGTGTCTGGTTTCCTTTAGGGTGCTCCTGTCGGGGGCCACATCTTGAACTACCTCCTGGAGAAATCCCGAGTTGTGCACCAGAATCACGGAGAGAGGAACTTCCACATTTTCTACCAGCTGCTAGAAGGAGGAGAAGAAGACCTGCTGCGAAGGCTGGGCCTCGAGAAGAGTCCACAGCAGTATCACTATTTAGTAAAGGTGTGCATTAACTGGTAATTCTTATGATGTTGTTATATTACAGGACCGACACGTTCTCAGTTGACTTTGTTGTTTTCCTTCCCTCACTTCAAAAATAACACTGAGATGACTTAGCAGGAGTGTATTGAGCATGAGTAATGTATCTTTTGACATTTGTTTACTTATTTTATCAAACTGTGTCTTTTTAGGGTCACTGTGCAAGGGTCAGTTCCATAAATGATAAAAATGATTGGAAGATTGTGCGAAGAGCCCTCTCCATTATAAGCTTCAATGACAGTGAGGTGGAGGTAAGACAGGATTGACTGCACAGCTCATTTTCCTACGCCTAAGGAATTTTTCTTCTTTGATTTGTTATTTTGGACCAAAGGCAGGGTCGGAGTGAGTGTATTCTCTGCAAAAAATCCTGATAAAAATACAAAATGTTCTCATACAATGTTAATTAGCACAAAATCCTCATTGCCTTTTCTCGCTGCGGGTTTATTTCATCACCCTGATTTCTGCTTGTTGCTTCCATGCTAGGATTTGCTGAGCATCGTGGCTAGCGTGCTGCATCTGGGCAACGTGCAGTTCGCTGCTGACGAGCAAGGAAATGCTCAGGTCACTACAGAGAATCAGATTAAATACCTGGCTAGGGTGAGTATTGCCAGTGAGATGTTACAGGGAAGATGAATTATTAAAGTCTCTTTATTGTGAACCTGGTAGCAGTGTATCATTTCAGAATATGATTTAGAAGTTTTCATCAATTTTTATTTGACCAAAATGAAATGGTAATATTAACATCAAAACCCTTTAATTGCCAAATTCTCTATTTATCACTTGATCCACCACTGACCTGAGGTTTTCACCTTCAGGAACAGACCTACCCCAGAGAAGAGTTTTGAAGAAAGACCAACCCTGGGGGCTCTGCTGATCAGTTCTATGTGCCAAAGCAACAAAGCCAATATATTTGTTAGGTCCTAGCACTGCCGGAAGGGAGGTGGTGTGCGGGAGGGCAGGGAAGGACTGATGCTGCAGAGGTCGTGCTGTGTGAGGGGAAATAACGGGTGGTTTCACTGGACTGTGATTTTTAGCAACCAGCCTTTCTGATGTCTTGGAACTCTTATTAATAAATAGACTGTACTGCTTCGTAAACTGATTTCTGTGTCCTCCTGCTCTGCAGCTTCTAGCCGTCGAGGGCTCTGTCCTTCGAGACGCGTTGATCCACAAGAAGATCATAGCAAAAGGGGAAGAGGTGAGAACATGACATGGGATCTGGGAGGCACGTGGAATAAAATCAACCCAGTGACACAGCTCTCTTGCTAGTGCCGAGCTCACGTCTCCCTTGTCAGTGTGGGTGTCCCACAGCCTGACGGGGACTCGCAGCCTGCGCGGCCGGGAGACAGCGATGGGATCTGAGCCCAGACAAGCTGCCTCCGAGTGGCTGTGTGTTAACAATGAACGTGGGAAACTTAATCCCTCGGTGGGGCGGCTGTTGAGCGACTGTTTCTTTTAATTCTTCCTCCCCGCAGCTCATCAGCCCTCTGAACCTGGAGCAGGCGGCCTACGCGCGGGACGCGCTCGCAAAGGCGATCTATGGGCGCACCTTCTCCTGGCTGGTGAACAAGGTTAACAAGTCCCTCGCTTACAAGGTAAATGAAGCTTTTGTTTGCCCATATCCAGCCAAGCGGTGAAGCAAGTTTCAAATCTTGTGGCTGCGAAGCAGAGCAGTGGTAAGCTCTGCGCTGCACAGTGATTTCTAAATGAGTTCGTTTTCTGTTACGAAGAGGACAAGGAGTAAACGGTGCAACTGAGTGTGTAGGATCCAGTGACGGATCGTAGCTGTGAGGACGTACCAACATTTATTTTGTTACCTGTTGCAGGAAGGAGAGTTTCCAGGCTGGAGAAGTACAACAGTTCTGGGCTTGCTTGATATCTATGGATTTGAGGTTTTCCAGCACAACAGGTTTGTTTCAGTCGGTGTCTGGGTTTTGAGTGAACTCTGCATGACTGGTCACTACAGAGTTCTCTTTCTGTTGTGAAGGAAGGTGTTATCCCATCTCTGGTTCTCTTCGTAAGAAGGAGGTGATGCTTCAGCTTTAGGAAAGCAGTGGAATAACTGATAATCAGAGGGCTTCTAGCATTGGGGGCTGCCAGCATTAGCACTTACAGCTGGTATCGTTCCTGGGATTGTAAAGACTCGTTGCCTTTTTGGGCCGTATCCACACGACAGCGTGAACTGTGCCTTGTCTGCTCTCTGGCACGCCGGTGGCTGTGGCAGCACCTTTCTGAGATGGCGTGAGTGCAGCTGTTAAACAGGGCATGGGACCGTGCCCGAGTCTGGAACCGAGACTCTCAAATTTGCCGTATTATTGGGCCCTTCTTACAAGTTTTAAGTTCATCTGTGTTCCATCCTTTGTGTCCTTTTTTTTCCCTGCTGGAACTCTATCACAAGACCCACTAAATAACAAACTTACTAAGTTTTTACCTTCAGTAAATAAACATTTCACAAAGTCTGTTCCTCTTGATCAACACAGAGATGTATCCATGCTGCTGCCCACTAACAGAGCTTCTTTTCCTTGTGGTCCAGTGTTAGTGATTACTTTTCTGATTTTTTTTATTTGCAGCTTTGAGCAATTTTGTATTAATTATTGTAATGAAAAATTGCAGCAGCTCTTCATAGAGCTCACATTAAAGTCGGAGCAAGAGGAATACGAGTCGGAAGGCATCGCGGTAAGAGCCACCACCATCCCTTCGTGCGTCTCCTTCTAGCCCCTCCTGCAGGCCAGAGGCCGGGTGGTTAGAACAGGAGCTGCTACTAATGGTCTCCAAAGGAAATGAATGAAGAGCTTCCCTTCTGCCTTTCTGTTTAAAACACTTTGGGAGCTCTCTGTGTCTCACTGTCCAAGGGAGTAAGGCCATTTCAGTCCTTTACTCTGACAGAAAAAAATGTTTTTAAAGGGAACATTAGGAAAACAAATGTGATGAGTGAAAAAGTTCTGTTTCAAATTTGACAGAAACATTGTTTCAGTAAGGTGCTGTCTGAAATGTTCATGGGGTTTTTTTCCGGTCTGGAATTGTTTTCACCCAAGTGTGATTTCTTGTCTTTGCAGTGGGAACCAGTTCAGTATTTCAATAACAAAATAATTTGTGATTTGGTGGAAGAGAAATTCAAAGGCATCATTTCTATTCTGGTGAGTTGACAACACCTTTTTAAATCAAAAATTTGGGGCAGTGTAGCGGAAAACAGGGGGAAAAACACAGAAAAAAATGGTTTGAGGTTTTATTTTAGGACCGTTTGAGCAGGCGGGACAATGCAATGATGCGCTGACCAGGGACACCGGTACAAGTCAAGCTGTATCACCTCCGTCTGCCCTTGGGGAAGGCTCCAGGCAGTCTGGAAGGAGGAAAGCATTTTCCTTTTCAGCTCAGCAGTTCCTTTGTTGAACTGGGGCTGTGCCCTGCCCGTTGCAAGGCCAGAGGGTGAAACTGGGGCCGTGTCTCATGGAGGCAGAACCGGAGCTGGGGCACAGCGAGCAGTCGGGACTAAGATGCGTGTGTGTGTGTGTAGGATGAAGAGTGTCTGAGACCCGGGGATGCCACAGATACGACATTCTTGGAGAAATTGGAGGAGACTGTGAAGAACCACCCTCATTTTGTCACGTGAGTGTTCACATACCCACGGGCAGATACTGGTAGGATCCAAGTGTGTGGATCCTTTAATTATTCCGAGATAACAGTGTAACTCATGTGTATGTCAGTAGCATCCTACGTGTGCTGGGTCTCTTTCCAAAGAGTTTTGACCAGAGGTTGTGAGATAAGATAACACAGACTAAGTTGTCAGCACTGCCTGCCTTGCTCTCCTCAAGATTGTGCTTCGAAACACAAGAAGAGCAACAAAACTCTTATTCCTGACTTGCCTCTTCACTGATCTCCTCCCGGCATCCTGCTGCTAAAGCATCCCGGGAATTTGCAGCCTCAAAGCCTCTCGGCTCTTCCGCGACGTGGCCCCGACACTTGAGGTGTGACAAACGCTCTGGTTTGGAGCATGAAGCCAGGTCGGTGCCCGGCACCCAGGGCTGCCTGGGGGGAGATGACTGACAGCTCAAGTCAGACCTAGGAATTGCTGGAACACGGAGCAGAATAGTGTTCAGAGGCATCTGTGCGTAAGGATGATTTCAGCAGTGTTGGTGCTTTTGAAACGAGCGTTGATGGTGCACTAACTCACCTCCGTGCCCGTCTGCTTCCCAGAGGGCACTGATACCCTCCTTGGACTTTGGTAGCACTTACCCATAGTGCTGCCACCCCCGTCCCATGGCGTGAACTCCCTGCTTGACCTTTCTGGTGGTTCGGTTCTGTCTGATGGTTCGGTTCTGGAGCTCGGAGTGTCTTTTTATTCTTACTGAACGTTCTGCTTATGCTCAGAGCGGGATCTGTGTGGCACCTCGTGGGTGTGCCCGCCCGCTGCCAGCACCTTCGCTGCCCTCTTGCCTCTGCTCTAATTTCATGTGCACAGAACCGGGAAGCTGGAAGTTCATCTATCTGAAATAAACACAAATAAGTGTTACGACATTTTAGTGATTTGCCAGTTGACGACTCTTTATTTACTTTTCGTTTTGAAAATTAGCAAATTGGATTTATTCTGTGTTCACACAGTCCTGCCCTGGCATCAAAGTACTTTTTGAAGTGAATCCCCCCCATGAAACAGACGTTTGTTTCTCACGAAGCTGCTTCGCTTTCTCACCAGGCACAAGCTCGCTGACCAGAAGACTCGCAAGTCACTGGGGCGGGAGGAGTTTCGGCTTTTGCACTACGCTGGAGAGGTCACCTACAGCGTTGCAGGTAAGTGTGTGTGTGTCCATCGTCCCCGCTGCCTCTCGCTCATCTCTCTATCTCCCACCCTCGGCTCTCAGAATTAAAACAGCTTCACTACAGAGGAAAGAAAAATCTGGACGTAGAATATATCCACGTAGTGTTTGATGAACCAGATTAATTTCGCCTCTCAAATTCCTGCCTTGTTGTGAAGTTCCTCGGGAACAGCAGCAGGAGCCTGAGCAGTTTCTTTTTCTTCCAGGTTTTCTAGATAAAAACAATGACCTTCTCTTCCGGAACCTGAAGGAGGTGAGTGTGGATAGAGGACGTTTCAATACTCGGGAGTACTGGAGTCAGGTTTAAAAGGGGGTGGGCACCTGAGCGAAACGATTCTTCCAGACTCTGCCTGGAGAACGCGTGTCAGTGAGGCTGCACTAGGAAAAGACAGACTGAGGTGCCCAAAGTTCATTTTAATATTAAAAAGCAAAACAAAAGGCCCCAAACAAACAGTTTTGTCCCATGTTTGATAGTTCTCTGAAGGATACTCTGTACTTTATCTCTGAAAACGTCTCTCTCTGCAGACCATGTGCAACTCGGAGAATCCCATCATAAATCAGTGTTTTGACAGGACGGAGCTGACAGACAAAAAGCGACCTGAAACGGTAAGAGGGATGGATCCGGGACTATTTCCTCTTTTAAAAAGCGTGTCCTGTCTGGCGTGGTAATCTGAATGCGAGCCATCACTTCATTCAGGGTTGGGTGTTGTTTTTTTTTCCTCCCTAGGCAGCAACTCAGTTTAAAAACAGCCTCTCCAAACTCATGGAAATTCTGATGTCCAAAGAACCCTCCTACATTCGGTGCATTAAACCTAACGATGCTAAACAGGCTGGTATGACCCTGGGCACTCTCCTTGGGTTTGGTTGGTTCTTTTTCCCCTCTGACAGCCCTATCTAGACCACTGGATCTCAGTCCGTGAGGCACAGAAGGGAGCTCTGGGGCAGAAATCCTGCACGATTGTTTCATTTTGGGCCTGAGCCAGAGCTTCTTGTAGGGAGGTGGTGGCAGCACCAGCAGCCAGGAATCAGAATGGGAGCACTGGTCTTGGGTGGAGTAGGGTCACATTTAAAGTGAAGAATTATTAACTGACGTAACTTCTGACCTTTATTCTCCCTCATTTCTTCCTCCTGAAGGAGAAAGTCTTTCTGGAATTAGATAAAAATGTATATTGAAAGGTGGGGGGGAGGGGAGACAGGAGACACGACGTGGGTCGTGTGGGACTTGCACTGCGAGGAGGGGTCAGAGGCTGAAGGTAACTGTGAAGTACAACCGAGAGCTGAACATTCCCCTTTCCTGCAGCAGGGACAGCTCCACGTTAATCATGTTTTTCTGTTTTCCTGCTTTCTCAAGATCGATTCGATGAAGTTCTAATCCGACACCAAGTGAAATACCTCGGGTTGATGGAGAACCTCAGAGTGCGCAGAGCTGGGTTTGCGTATCGAAGAAAATACGAGGTTTTCCTGCAGAGGTACGTTTCCTTGGAGTTTTCTCTCCCTGACGCTTCCTCCCCCCGGCCTTGGTGCTGTGGGCGTTTGGGGCTGGGGAGCTGTTTGAACAGCCCTTACCCGGGAGATTTACTGTTCCTGAGGGAGCGAGAAGCGCGGTCGCTCTCCCTGCTGCCCTGGGCGGCCCAGCTTCCCTCCCTGAGATTCCTTCTCCTGTCGATTCACCAGGTACAAATCGCTTTGTCCAGAAACGTGGCCTACGTGGGACGGCCGGCCCCACGACGGCGTGGCCGTGCTGGTGAAGCATCTTGGCTACAAACAGGAAGAGTACAAAATGGGACGGTTAGTTCTCCTGTTTTCTTAATTTGAGAATATGAATCATTGGATGACCACGTCGCTGATTTTACATAAGGCTTCTCTAATGGGGAAGGAAAGGATCAGAGATCCCAAAGGGGATGCTAAGGGCAGGAAGCAAACTTCTCCAGCACGTTGAAACATAATTCTGTATTTCTATTTCTAGAACAAAGATTTTTATCCGCTTTCCCAAGACCTTGTTTGCAACGGAAGATGCTCTGGAAGTGAGGAAGCAGAGTCTGGGTGAGTCACACAGGCTGCACTAACTTCACGGGACAGTTAGCTGGCTGGTTTTTTAATTGTTTTTAATCTGTTTGTTCAGGGAGGGGTTTCTTTTTAAAAAGTTGAGCCTTTTTCTACCGAAATCTGCTTGGTCACAATTTTTCTTGCAATTTCAGCAACAAAAATGCAGGCCACGTGGAGAGGTTTCTACCGCCGGAAGAAATTCCTGCACATGAAACACTCAGGTACGAGAGCAAGGAAAGTGCAGCGCTGGGTCAGTGCAGGGTGCGAAGGGGCCGTTGTTGTCAGAGATGACTTGGGTTTGATGTGCCAGAAAGAACCTTCCCAAGGCCAAAGCCCTGCCAGGAGCAGAGCAGAAGTGTCGGGGTGGTTCCTGGTCCTGCCGCCTTCAGTGTGCGAGACTCTGGACTCGCGTTCACAGAGCAGCCCCCACGCAGCAGCTGCCGGTGCTTTTTATTGACACTTATCCCTTGGATCGTCCCGTTAAGAACTCAAATTATAGTCTTTCCCATATGTCGTGTTAAAGGCTGTTTGTTTCCAGAATGGGCTTTCCTGAGCGCTCCGTGTTGCCGGTTTCGTAGGGAGTTGCTGTGGGTATGAAGGAGCTCACTTCCTGCAAAATCTCTGTGTTATTTTCAGCAATAGCGATCCAGTCCTGGTGGCGGGGAACCCTGGGACGCCGAAAAGCTGCCAAGAAGAAGTGGGCAGTCCAGACTATCAGAAGGTGCGTACAGATCGATCCAAGCCATCAACTGGGTACTGATTCCAAAACAGCAAGATGACCAGAATAAACTTTGTTACTAGACTATCAGAGGGCTTTTTTAAAAATAAATTAAAACACATAAAGCCCCAGAATCCACTGGATTGGAAGAGACCTTTAAATATCACTGATTTTTTGATCACTTTTCTCATTTTCTAATGAATTTCTTTTCTTCCTCAGGTTCATTAAAGGTTTTATTTACCGGAACCACCCTCGCTGCCCAGAGAACGAGTATTTCCTCGATTACATCCGCTTCTCCTTCCTGATGAACCTCAAGCGTAATTTACCAAAAAATGTTTTGGACAAATCGTGGCCGACTCCTCCCCCATCGCTCTGCGAGGTAGGCACCGCCACGCCAGGGTCGGGCAAGAGGCACGTGGGGTGGGTGACATGAAACAAAGCCCAGGGGCCACCAGTGGCCTGAGGGGACCCTCCTGCTCTCAGAAGAACAGACCAGATTCTCGCTCCAGTCCCACGTTTCATGAGCGTCTCTACGAGTAGAATGAATCCAGACATCATCACGTGGGTGGAATTAGCACATCCATCAAGATACTGGAGCTGTAGTACTGAAATCTCTCGAGAGTGTGGTGCTCTTGTAACACCCTTTTCTACAGGTTCTCTCATCTGTTTCTGAAATTTTCTTCCCTTTTTCTCTGAACAAATGAAATTCCCTCTGGAGAGCTGAAGTGGCCGCAACGACAGTGCAGTTGCCTCTATTGCCATTATTATTCTGTGTCTGGCAGAATTGGTTTTTTACCTGATCAAAACAAGACTTTGCAGAAGGTCCCAGTGACCTTACTCAGAGCTCCTTGTGTGGATTGCAGGGCTGGGGCACAGCCGTGTGAAGCAGAGCGCTCCTGGCGTTCATTCTCCATTCGAAAGCAGGTGGGAGGATGCTCTGGGGCAAACTCTTCTAGAGAAGTGGAAATCAAACATCCTATTATTTAATTTTAAAAGCAGCTCTCGGTAATGAAAGAGTATTTTAAGTCAGCAATGCACTTTCTGCAGTTGCTTCTCATCGGTCGTCGCTGTCTGAACTGGTCAGTAATTCTGAACCGTTTTCATTTACTGCGCAACTTCCTCTGCAGGCGTCCCGGCTCCTGCGGCAGCTCTGTATGCAGAACATGGTCTGGACCTACTGCAAGAGAATCAGCCCGGAGTGGAAGCAGCAGGTACGAGACAACTTTTTCACAAACGACGCTGATGACAGGGCAGCTGTTGAAAATGTAAGGGGGGGGTGTGGGGTAGTGTAGGTAATTCTGTGACTGGTGTGATTCAGGTCACAACTAGATGACGACTGCTAAAGAACCAAAAAGGGAACATTTTTTTTTTTTTAGACAAATTTTATCTTTTTATTAAGGAGAAATCTTAAAACTAAACAAGAATCCATCTTTTGCCCTTGCAGTTGGAACAAAAAGTAATTGCCAGTGAGATTTTTAAGGGTAAAAAAGACAATTACCCTCAGAGCGTTCCTCGGCTCTTCATCAACACTCGACTTGGTGAGTAGGTGGTGTGAGTTTTAAGAGGAAGAAGGGAAGGTGGGTTCAACTACTCTTCTTTTGCTAGAAGCTTCTCTTTCTGACCCCTAACTCTCTTGGTTTTAATGTAGGTAATGAAGAGATAAATGCGAAAGTCCTTCAAGCTTTAGAAAATGAAGCAATTAAGGTGAGATACGTGTCCTAATGCTTTTGTCAAGCTTCTAGAATTATTTAGCAGAATATCAGAAAATTATGTAGCTGAAGAAAATGCAAGAATTTTACATTGTATTAGGCTTGTAATACCTTAGAGGACAGTCTGTGGAAAGAGCTTATGGCTCAGAAACATCACTTGGAGATTCAGGCAAGTTTAATCCCATCAGTTAAGGGTCACAGCTAACACGGCTGGAGAGGAAAGGAAAGACCTCCACAGCCTGAAACTGAACCTAGATTTTCAAGTCTCAGTCAGACAGCTCTAGACTCCTCTGGGTCAATGAGGGAAGCTGTGGCAGAGCTGAGAACAGGACTCCCAAGACTTGTCTGCATTCCCAGCTTCCCAGCCCCTGGTTGGTGCCTCCTGCAGGCTCTCCCGGCCAGAGGGCAGGCAGCTGACAATTAAACGAACGGCACTTTGAGCACTGTTAACGCTTATTTCAGTACGCGGTTCCTGTGATCAAGTATGACCGGAAAGGATACAAAGCAAGAGCACGGCAGCTGCTTCTTACCCAAAATGCAGTCATCATAGTTGAAGAATCCAAAATCAAACAACACATCAGCTACGCCAACCTGACAGGTACGAAGGGTAACGGGAATGGGGTTTGGTTTACTGCACCGAGGTCGGTCTTCACCTTGGCTACAGTTAAATAACACAATAACAATTTGTCTTTGTCCTAGACAAGAAAGGAATTATCTGACACTGACGAGCATTTTAAATCTCGTACCTTGAAACTGAATTTTTCTAAAACTCCACAAAAATGACTCAATTCATCTCCCCCAAGTGCCCTCCTCAGTCATTTCCCAACCGCAGGTCTCTGCCGCAGGGGAGTTGTGTCATTATTGCACAACAGCTGCTCAGGACCCTGCTACAGCTTTCAGCCCCCTAAATATTCGGTACGGACTCGATACTTTTCGAGAGGGAGGAACACGGGCAGAGAGAGAAAACTGCCGTGTCTGTCTGTTGAACTACAGCCACTGCTTGGCTCTGTCGGACACCTCTCACTTCACAGTCCTCCTCACAGCCCGCTGGGGGCTCATCACGTCCCTGTAGCCTGATGCAACCATCTGCTGCATTTGTACCTGTCACCACTGGAAGTGGTTTCCAAGGGTGACACTCATTTGGGGTTCTCTGACTCCCGTGTGACACTACTGTGGCAGAGACCTACGTTCCTCTCTGCTCGGGCTGCGCTGGCTCAGTTTGGGTAGCTCATCCAGATTGTATCTAGTACCAAGATATTAAACAAAGTCCAAAAATAAACGATGAAGAAACATGCTCCTGAGACATGGCACAGTGCTCCTTAGCAAATCCCTACCCACCTACCTCAGGGCAAGGACCTTTTTTCCCCCATTTATTGAGTATGAGCAAGTCCTTGCAGAAGCTAAGCCCGGTGCTCACAGTGCCCGGGCAGAGCGCGGCGCTGGCCGGGCGAGCAGAAACACCGAGCTCAGAGGCCCCGTCGGTCACTGTGAGCGTCACGAGGACCTGCAGCAGCGCAGGGCTGGATCTGCACCTCACCTCCCACGTTAGCCCAGCGCTTCCATGCCGCTGCTCAGCTGTCGGGTTTCTTGGCGTGGGAACAACAGTTGCCGCATTCCTGGGAGAGATTCTGCAGCAAACCCGTGCAGGGATCCTGCGGTGCTGTGGGGTGACAGACGGCCGTTCTCTATTGCAGGCATCTCCGTCAGCAGCCTGAGCGACAACTTGTTTGTGCTGCACGTGCACTGCGAGGACAACAAACAGAAGGTAGGAGGCCTCGTCCCTCGTGTCTCTGACCACCTCTGGAAATTAAAGCCACGAAGAGCAGATCCAGCTGGAGGAGGGTGGGAGGAAGAGACTTTGTGCCAGCTCTCAGTAGTGTTTCCCTTACATTGACATGTGCTCACAGAGGGGGTTCCCCAGTGACTCGTTCGCCATCGGGGCTGGTGCTGTCCCTTGCGCCCCCGTACACAAACTGCTGTAGGTGCAGTGTGACCCACAACAGTGGCCCCGGCCACCTCCGCCAAGCCTGGTCCTCGTTAGAAGTGTTTTTCCGGGCTAACCCCTGTTCATTACAGCATCATCGTTTTGGGTGCTGACCCTGCAAAGCCCTGACCATACACAATTGTCTCTTGCCTCCCAGGGAGATGTTGTACTGCAAAGCGACCACGTCATTGAGACCCTAACAAAAACAGCCATGCAGGCAGACAAGGTCAACAACGTCAACATCAACCAGGGCAGGTGAGCGGAGCCGAGGCCCTGGCAGGAGCTGCCTTGGTTTTCCTGAGCTGGTTCTGAAGAGAACTGTGCTCCAGCACGGAGGGGCGACAGCAGCAGAGCTGTGCACCGCCAGCACGTACCGAACACGGCGTAACTAAGGCTCCAGGTCCTGGACCAACAGCTCTGTTGCAGCTGAGCATCAATGCGAGTCGGCCACTTACACAGGGAAAGGGTAAAACTAAGTTAGTAGAGAGGGTGCAAGTACTCATCAGCTCTCTTCCTACTCTTTTCACAGCATAAAATTTACAGGTGGGCACGGCAAGGAAGGCATAATTGACTTTATATCGGGATCAGAACTGCTTATCGCCAAAGCCAAGAACGGGCATCTCACAGTGGTGAGTACAGGCTGCGGTGGGTAGGAATAACGGTTCACTTACACCAGATCCAAACCCAGGCTCTGGAATTAAGCTGTTTCTAGAAGATGGACTCAAGATTGTCTTGCTGAATGCACCACCCTGCTCTACCAGCCTTTTCCCCAACTGGAGCTGTGCACTCACCTTCTCTTCCTGCAGTCTCCAGAGCCTTTAAAATAGACTGTCAGCCTTAAAAATAGACTGTCCGAGCAATCACTTTTTTTTCCCCCTCCCCAGGATCCAGGCTTCAATGCTCTGTTGCAAATAAAATTTTAAGAAGGCATTCAAAAACAAAGGGGAAAAAAAAAAATCCCTTCTCAGAATTTTTGTAGTCTTCCTGCTTGTCAGCTAGAGCCACACCTCTGACTGTCACCTTAAAGGTTATTCAGAAATAAATCCAGCACATATTCAGCCTGCACTCACTCCCAGCATCACAGCTCAGAGGGTGAGCTCCCCTGCGCTGCTGCCGAGCCTCAGAGCAGCCGTCAGCGCGTCCGCTGTGCCCCCCGTGCCAGCGCCCAGAACAGAACCACAGAGCCCTGCCAAAGGATCCCGTGCTCCAGGGAATGCCCAGAGGCTGTGCAAGGAACAGAGATCACATTTTCTAAGCATGCTCAACTGAGGCAAATCAAATAAATTCTTAGGACCATGACAAAATGCATCCTGCAATCTTCCTCCCTGGACTTTTCAAACCATCCCTAGGAGCACTTTTCCAGTTTTGCCCCACCCCCTCAGCAAAGCCAGGCCTCTCAGCCTGGGGAGGTGGGTTTAATAGGATTACAGGCACTGCGGGGCCGCTTCTAGCTTACGGAATTGCCAATATCTGCTTTGGATTTCTGCCGAGACGGCAGTTTCAGCACTTCACAGGAAAGCAAACTCTACATACTGCAACACACCACATGAATTCTATGAGCCAGTCCTCAGTGCCCTTTAAAGATGTTTAGGAGCTACAACTGTTGCAGCATCTTTGTTTTCAACACACTTTCTAGCTTGTCTTTCTTCTCCTGCAGGTTGCTCCCCGTCTGAATTCTCGATGATAAAACGTGCCACTACAACAGGACCTTTTCCTCCATCAGGCTGACTGAACCCTGGAGAAGTGGCTGGACACCAGCAAACCCCCGCGCCTTCCTTGCTTCGCTCATTTTGTTTATTGTTACCAAAGACCTGCACTTTCAGAAAAACCACAAAACGCATCTTGCTTTCTTGTCTTAATACAGAAGTTCCAAAAGAAAGGCCTTCTCTTCCTTACCTTAGCGGCAAACACACGGGTCCAACGCCGTGGCTGTGAAACCGGGGCTCATGAAACCTATTCAGCTGGGCTGTGAGGGAGAGGCAGCTCTGACTCTATTAACAGAGTTTAAACCCTGAGGGAAACGACCAAAATTTGTGCTTGTCATCATCACAAAGCACAATCAGAAAACAAGTAACTCTGCTGCTTTGTCAGCCAAATCAATGAAATGCCAAACTTTATATATTCAGAAAGAATGTTTTATGAAGAATTTTGCTGCAAGATGTTTTGATGCTTTGTGTTACAATATATTAAAGCCATATTGTGTAAATGAGTAAAACCCTGTAAATACTGAGTATGCGAGAGAAACTACAAGAAATGGAGTTGATGTGGAAACTTTTATGTTTTAGATTTGGAATTTGTTGGTTTTAGTTTATGACTGTATGGTATTAACCTGAAAAAACCCATCATGTAACTTCATCACTGATCTGGATCCAGAGACTTACCTGTTTTTGAAGTCACCTGTCCCATTTCTTGCTCTACAACAATATTTTTATACAGTAGGAACTTGTTCATATCCACACATCCAAAAAAGTATGTAATACAAACCGTGATTACTACTACTCTGTGCCGCTCTAGGCTGGAAATGAAGCCCGTAGTCCTGGGCCACAGGATGTGCACATGAGCTTTCCCTCCCACCTTGCACCTGTCTGGGAGTCACCACCCCTCCTGCTCCCACAGCTCATCAGGCTCAGAGCAGCACCTTCCGAAAAAACGGCTGTTTCTCATTGCCAGCAATAACTGGAAGCGTGAGTTCCCACAGTAAAGCTCCACAGTTTCTGTAAATGCCTCTCAGCACTGCCGTGAAGAGGAGGAGCTGGCTCGTTCGGCGCTGCTGGCACTCCTGACCCCCTGGCTGTTGGCTCCTTGGCAGGGAAGCACCTTGCCAAGCAGGGCTAACCCCGAGCCAGAAGGGACAAGGTCTGAGTGCAGGCTGGGCTCAGGCTGTGGCACAGGGGTTAACACGAAGCACCTTCATTTAACAAAGAACTCAAGTGGCTCCAGAGTGACCAGCCACATTCAAATATCTGCTGACAGCAAGTCCCAGCTCCAGCTTCTGAGTTCCAGACCGCAAACTCTGCACTCTACTTGCCTTAGGAACTCTTCACCTCCCACCTCTACACCCTGATGCAGCAGCAAGTTACGGCAAGACCTAAATAAACTATAACCAAACATGTTGCCACTCACATACGTATCGGCTCAATCTCTTAACTTTTTGGTTTCTGACATCTGCAGTTACCAAACACTGCCCCAGGCCTGGGCTGCCACATACACTGTAGCACAGATACTCAGACCGCTGTACATGCTGGAGTGTATGTACTACACAACGCTGTATATCCCACTATATAACCTCTTCAAGATTACGCTAAATAAATTTTTACAAAAAAACCCTCCGCACCTTGTCTTTGTTGTAGAAATTATTTCATCACACTTCTTACGCTTTTTGAGAGGACAGGATTCCCCCCCTCATTTGTGATCCTGAATCTCTTTGGCCCTTGGGCCCAATCTGTCTACACAAATATTCCAAGGAGATTGCTCCCAGAAAGAGATTTTTAGGGCACCAGCTGAGCAGGGCGGACGTTAAGATGAAAACGTTTCCCTTTGCTCCATCCACATAACTGCCTGCATGAGGAGTGCCGCAGGGGCAAGTGCGAAACACACCAAGGAGATCACAGGGTTTTGTGCATCCAGGGAGGCAAAGGCTGGATATGGAGCAGGGCAGAGCCTCTGGCTGCCCCTGATGCCAGGCAGGCTGGGCTCGCTGCTGCACTACTTACACATCACACTGGGACCGTACTTTCTCCTGCCTGAAGAACAATGCTGTTACTTCTCTCTCTCTTCCCCCTCCAAAGGTTCCTACTACAAGCAACAAAGGAAAGTTATTCTTGCCAAAATAACTAGATTATAAAAAGAAGGTCATAGTAGTATTTGGCTTTTAATTTAGGTTTGTTTTATTTAAGTTTAATGTTAATTCCATGCTGTGTTTCAGTAAGAACAATACAGATTCTGTATCTGTGGCTCCAGTCAGATATCCAGTAGTACAAATTAGCTTCAAGTTACACATACTGAACAAAAGAGGTTGAGCGAGCGAAGGGAGATGGGGAAAGGGGAGGGAGAAAGAAAAAATATTGAACACGCATGCAGGCTTATCAATGCCACCTTCAATGCTAACCTGCTTGGAGGAAAAGTAAAGAATAGGCAAGAATGAGCAGCCACGGATTGTTGAACTGTTACCAGCACCATGATTTTCAGCAACATTTCAGCAGTTTGGAAACTTCTGTTTTTATACAGTAAAACCACTACAATATATGTCCCAATGCAACCTGTAACTTCAAGCTAAACACCCAATTAAAGTTTAAACATTGGTATAAAATTCAGTTTAAACAGTTATAAAAAAAAAAAAAAGAAAGAAAAATGCCACCACATGCACACTACCTCGCCATAACACATCCCTTCCCTACAAGTCTAACGGCCTTCAGGGGTAACATCCACTTCTGATGGCATCTGGCCACATCTGGCAGGAGACAATACAGTAATGCTGAAAGAGCCTTTACGCAGTCCTGTTAGTGTCTTAAAGAACCTAAAAGCTGGCACCAGTAAAATCCACAGAAATTCACTCTTGCCTTTAAGAACTTTTAAACTGTGTAAAAAAAAATAAAAATAAAAGAAACCCAACAGGGCAGGAACCTAAATTCTGAGACCCAATGTAAAAGTCAGATTTGGTGGTTCTCAGAGTGACACTGAGGGTTTTTGTGGGGAAGGGGAAGGGTGGTCAGAGATGGGTTCTCTTGTTGGCCTTTGTGTCTCACTGGTTTTCATCTTCCACATCCTGCAGCGCTTCTTTATTCTGTTCTTCACCTATGAAAGTGTTCAAAAGGAAGGAAGACGTTAACTTACAAGGAGACGCGCAGAATGGCTTAACAAGCACCCAGGGATTAATAGTTCCATGCAAGCACACACACTCGCTCACACATCTGCATAAATCCCACACTCCCAACAGCCAGCTCTGGAGTGAAGCGTTTCCATGGAAATTAAGTCTGACAACCACCTCCTCACATTTCCTACAGACCCGCAGCACAGGCTACAGAAGACGCACTCTGTGCTAAGGCCAAGCAATACACCTCCATTTCGGAGAAGCGGGGCTGCACCCGTGACCAGTCCTGCTGGTCAAGAGGTGAACAGCCGAGATAAAGACATCACAACGGCTGCACATCAACATCAGGAAAACGCCTTCCCCAAAACCTCATCTTTGCTCCAGAGCCCGCCAAGGACATCTATTCACTAGTCACATACATGAAACCAAAACTGCTTTTAGAAATTAAAGACTTCTTCTGCCCAAGTCTGCTCAAGTCTCAGTAACAGCAAGGTACTGCAGTCAATTTTATAAAATAAAAGGTACCCAAAGAAGTATGAAAAAAAGTCCTTATTTCAAGTCCAATATAACAAGAAACCAATATTAAAGGAAAATATTGTGTGGAAATTAATTTCTCTTGAAGAAACAGCCAGTTTGGACCTATCCAACCAGGCTGCAACATGCAGCGAACGGCAAGTCGATGTACAGAGACTCCTGTAGGGAGTGTTGGGTTCTACCGCAGCTGCCCCTGGGCGAGAAGCAGGCCCTGCCCTCTGCAACGGCTCTGCCTGCTGCAACAGGAAAAGGTTTAATGTACTTCAGCTAGTGCCGTAACACACTCACGATTAAGTTAATTGATTAAAGAAACTGAAAAATACATTTTCTTCACAATTATCCTGAACAAAAGGATTCTCTTAAGGCAAATAAACGAGAACTACCCATTCAAACAAATGTGCAATAAAATCCAAATCAGATGAGACTAATGACTTCCAGCATATAACCGGAATGCCTGCTCAGAGCATGTCCAGATTCACAATTATCAGCAGGTACAACACAAGGTAGATTTTGGAAGAGGTGGCCTAGGAACACAAGATATCTGACATTGAACAACAATAAAATTTACATTAAACATTATGTAGCAGATCATTTAAGAGAGGAAAGCAGAAGCCCTAACCCAGGAAGATGATTAAAAGAAGATCTGAGCATGCTCTAGCCAACACACTGAAGCAAATACTCCTGTAACAGGCGACTGAGAAAGTACTTTTCATGCTCAAATATTCTTCCATCCAGGTATGCAGCTCAATTCCCAGACACGTTAAGTTACTTTAGGTCTTAGCCAAGCGTATTGGACCTGGGCAGGGTACCAGGTCCCCAAGTGGCAGAACACTGCGCAGCTCTGGCACAGAGCCAGAGATCCAAGCGTT
>NW_009729091.1:0-20631 GCF_000703405.1 Apaloderma vittatum | reverse complement strand
CGATTAGTGATGGGAAGAAACTGAAGATGAAAACTTCATTATGCCATGATGAAGACTTACAAAGTAGAGTTTTTTAGGAAATGAACAGTTGGACTTTCCTTTAGGAATCTATACAGCAGGAAAGAAGGGGAAAACAGGAATCATATGAAGATGGCATTACGAGTGTGAAAATAAACTAAAAAGTTAAAAGACACAGTAAATGAGATGGAAAGCTGACTAACACCTGAGTTGAGAGTCACTCCCTACACTTGACACGGTGAAACTGCAATACAAGTACAATACGAGTTACACAATACAAGTTCTTTTCAAGACTCCCCCCTCCGCCAGGAAACTGGTAGCTGTGATGCTCTTTCTCCGCGCCGCTATTAACTTTTTACCAATCTTCAAAGGCTCTATTCATTTTGGAAACATGGAGCAACAGTTGTAAATGCACTCTGCCAGAGTATTAGCATGGCATGAAGAAATGAGAAAACTTAACTTAGTAACTATGTCTAAATATTATGCATAAAAACACGGTGTATTTTGTGGACTTGAAGAACTACACAATGATTTTAAGTAGTTCTGCAGCATTTTAAATTTTGCAATCCTTATCTTTCTGGCATGCACCATAAACAGGACAATCTGAAACACTTCAGGAAGAACAAAAAGAATTTTTTTTGCGCTATGTAGCCAATTACAGATCAAGAAATCTGAATCTAGACTATGCAAAAAGAAATACGAAGAGCCTCTGTGAATAATCTCGTGAAACTTCTACGATGTACGAGACACAGGAGCCACGTGAAGTGAGCTCACGTGCAAACCAAGTCAGCTTTTCAAAGATACTCCAAGGCTCCTGTCTCCCAGCAGCAATCCAGCCTCGCTGCTTTGCCTCAGTGCTCCCACAGCGCCCCAACATACTTGGCTCCATTCAAAAAAAAGCACCAAAAACCCCAAACCAACGGTAAAATAGAAGGTCGTGTCTTAACTGTGAGAAATGGGAACAAATTTCTTTTTCTGCTGTCTAAGCGTGGCAAGGAAGGCACCTAACACCACCTGCAGCGTTTAGAGCAGAGTCTGTACAAACCCATCCAGGGTGGACCATGACCTCATCTTTCACCTCTGAGAGCAGGGGGCGCTCCCCTGCGAGAGGCTGAAGCCCTGGCTGTGGGGTACCCCAGGGGCCGAGCTCCCACACAGTGCTGGCAAAAGCCCAGAGACACGGGTGTCAAACGGGACCTGCAACAACCAGCGCTCATGATCTGTGCAAAGAGCTCAAAGTCATCAGGTAACAATACTCCTCGGAAATAAACCCAGCGATCCTACACAGAACCAGCGAGTCAGCAAAAAGTCAGAGATTCTGCAACTGCTTTCCAATAGATGCTACAAAAAAGCAACGCTCCACAGCTTTTACCACGCCTCAGGTAACATCTTAGGGAGGGGTTTTTTAGGATATTTATTTATGTGAAATTAAGCAGCAAAGTTGTTTCAAACCTCTGTGCATTTCTAAGTACCCAACATACTTTAAACACGACTGACTTTTTGCACCTCCAAGTTAAAAATGAAAAGTCAGTTCTTTCCACCCGTCTCTCCAGGACATAATTTTTGCAGACGAAAACACAAGTTTAATCTTTCTATATACAGAATGTATATAATTTGCACCAATAACCACTGAAACAGAAGACATACAAAAAATGAAGAAGAGAAAATTTATACTTAGCACCCTAGTGTAAGTGTAAGAGGAAAAAGTCTATTCAGTGTGTCAAAACAACCCACCCCACACTTAAAATTTTTAGTTAGCAGATGTCAGTAAACAGAAGCAATTAATGTCCCACCCTCTCGTACTGCCAGAAGATATATTTGGTATTTGCTTCAAACACCTCAAACATCAAGTTACGTTTCCTCAAGCTTTTCTCCTCTTCCTCCCTAGTAACAAAGTATTTTACAAAATCCCTTTTCCTCTTCTCTTCATACCCAATCCTTCCTAAGAACAGTGGAAGAGATGCACAGTGCTCTAAGTGGCTGGTATGAGGGCAGCACACCTCTCACTAGAATGCAAACAGAAATATTGAGTGACCTGAAAAGAACAAGGGGAACTACATTATTTGTCATACTTCTTCCTGCGCCGGGAAGTCAGATCTGGTTGGAATGACGACCACTGACGAACAGGACAAACCATTCAAAAAGTGGAATTAAATGAAGTCACTGCTTTTAAAATAATCACAGATGCCTGAACAGTCAGGTGGAGGAGAGGAAAAAACCCTAAAAACCCTAAAACATAAAACATTACTAACTGCACACCTCCTTCCTTTCAGTGAGAGCTGAAAAAGCTTCTCAGAAGAAGCCAGCAGCATCCCTATCAACGTAGCTACTGTTAAGAAAGGGCAGAAGTTCAGGAGGATTAACTATTAAGAAATACAGAAAAACAATCTGCATTTCCACTCTGGGCAGAGGTCAGGCGAGGGCAGCATTTCAGAAGAGCTCACTTACCGTCACCCTGCATGTCTGAAGTCCATAGTGTCAGATTATCACGTAACAACTGCATGATAAGTGTAGAGTCCTTATAGCTTTCTTCACTCAGTGTATCCAGTTCTGCAATAGCATCATCGAAAGCTGCTTTTGCCAACCTGTAAGCACAGAATAATCAGATTTAATATGGATTGCTAAGCAATATCTAGGAGGACACAAATGAAACCTGTGCCTCAGGACACCTAGTCTGGCTACGTGACATCCACAGCCGCTGTAACAAATTTTTTTATTATTTAACAGTGTTCATCCAGCTGTCTCCCATCTTCAAACCCAGTCACTTTGTGTACTTAGGAGTTTTTTTACTCAAGAATATTGGTTCTATTACACCTTTCTACATCTTGCAGTAGACCTGAGCAAGGTCTGCTAGAAGATTAAAAGGAAGTATGTTACACAACCTGCAATAACAGGAATAGAAGACGAGCATTATTTGTTTCAATCATCACTTTTACGCTTATATGAGCCAAACTCCGACAGACAGAGGAGCTCACCATTCACAGAAATGAGCAACGGGACCCCTCTTACCTTGTGTAACAGTCAACTGCAAGAGGCAATTTAAATCACCTCTCACTTTTGGCAGGATAAGGACACGCACAGAGTTAGCACAGCAAACTGTTAAACTGCCATGAGGTGATCAATCCAAGGTGATCACTACTCTGCTTCTCACACACGATCTACTCCCAGGTAAACAAATGCGTCTGGGCGCTGACAAATACGGCAAAGTTGAAAACCTTTCCAGTCAAGTGACCTCAGACAGAGCAAGTGATCAGCTAACAGGAGGAAGAAAGTCAGCCCAGTATTCCCACTGAGGAAAAGCAGTTTTGCAAGTAGTGGCCACTTCTGGCTTGTTTGGCATTTACATAAGACGTCCCCATCTTCTCAGTCACTACCTACCTGCAGGCACGATCAGGAGAATTAAGAATTTCATAGTAGAATACAGAGAAGTTGAGCGCAAGTCCTAAGCGGATGGGATGTGTTGGCGGGAGTTCTGTCATTGCAATATCACTAGCAGCTTTGTAAGCCACCAAGCTGTTCTCTGCAGCCTCCTTCCTGTCATTTCCTGTGGCAAACTCAGCCAGATACCTATGGTAGTCCCCCTTCCTGGAAACAGAACCGGTGAGAAGTTAGGAGTCCTATTTCCCCCACCAGCCACTAAATTAATAGCTTAGTTCTGAAACTCACATTTATATACGTACACACACACACACACACAGAGACACAAAGGACACTGCTGCTGAATTACTCTCCAGACAACGGTGCATCAGTACTTGAGTGAATTTCAAACCATCAGGCAGGAAAAATACAGTTTGGAGTTCCCTTATTTTCTTGCATCAGTACGTAAAATCATAGTATTACCTTACCCAATGCATCTCATCTAAATTAGCCAAGGCTTTGTCTTAAGGACAGAGGTAATTCAACTACAGGGGAAAACATTCTCTGGTAATTTCAAGATTTAAACTTTTTCAGAAAGTACACA
The DNA here is from genome assembly GCF_000703405.1 of Apaloderma vittatum. Classification (NCBI taxonomy): domain Eukaryota; kingdom Metazoa; phylum Chordata; class Aves; order Trogoniformes; family Trogonidae; genus Apaloderma; species Apaloderma vittatum. Next base: position 16,652 of record NW_009729091.1, on the reverse strand, counting down.
AGATGCATCAAGCTAGTGACTACAGCAACACCCTCCAAGGCCAAGTTTCAGTGCTAATGCGATTTCAAACTGACACGACACGACAGTTATCAGTCCACCTCATTTTCTGCTCTCTATGAAGAGCCCACAGCTCACACAAGAGAACACTGAAGCAGGGATGCGATTTCTGCATTAATAGCTCAGCTGAAGGAAACAGTTGCTTCTTACATCTGAGAGCTGCACAACAGCTGAGATTAAATTCTCACGACCTTATTCCAAACAACAACATCTATCCAAAACCACACGCTCACGACACCAACACCCCAGAGGCAGCCGAAAAAGGCACACTGGTCAGGCGTGACTGAAGTGCCCTCCTTCTAGAAGTTATTGTGGCTGAGTGGGCAGAACCCATTTATGTATTCAACTACTTTATTTCTGTCCCCGGTTCAGATACAGTACGAGGCTGTTCCCTCACGCAAAGGTACTTACATTTTGTAATAGAAAACCTTGGACTCGCCAGTGTTAGCCGCTGGAATGAGGTGTTTGTCCAGTACATCCAGAATGTCACAACAGATTAACTTCAGTTCAGTCTCAACCTATTAAAAGAAAAACCCAAAATGAAAAGAGGAGGCAAGTTTAGCACATAGGACTAAGAGCTGTTTCAAAAACATCCAAGTATCAAATAGGCAACATCATAAAAATCCACAGAGGAGAAGAACAGAAGAAGAGAAATCTGGCTGCTACACAGGTTAAAGCACAACAGTGCTGCATGATTAGCCGGCACACAAACCAGGAAAGGACCGGTGTGTGACGAAACGCATCACTGAGTAACGAAATTACGAATTCCCCAGAAGACATCTTGCTCGATGGTTGCATTAAGTTTGTCTCAGGATACAATTCCTTACGGCAAGGCTTGCACAACTCCTAATTCCTTACATTTCTGAACCTGGAAGGCTGCCCTAAAAGTGGCAATGGGAAATTTTTAAGGTAATTAACACAAAGCAGCTGAACTCCATGACACCTTTGAGTTAAAAGGCACCTTCAGAACCCCGGGACTACCTGGGAGGCAAAGCTCTAACAGAAGAGCCTTAAGACAAAAATCATGGAGTATCAGAACAGGATAAACATGTGCCACATGAACAAAAAGGTCAGATAGACAAGAAAAAACAAACTCCAGAAAATACAGACTTCAGAAGCAGGCAAAAAAGGCAAAGCACAACAACTCACTAACAGCGAAACCTGTGGCCAAAGAAAGCAATATATAAAGCCTTATTTAAACACAGAGACTGGATTTTAAAAGCCACGGTTGAAAAGATGGTCCCATCACGTTCATTTTTCTTATTCAGAATATAGAGCAAAATCTATGAGGTCAAGTTTTACCACAGAAAGTTTCACATCTGAAAGCAAAGAAACTAAGCATACCCCAAAACACCAGAACTGTCTTTTGATATCTACGCTGCCACAATCAGCTCGGAGCATCCCACGTCATTCGCAGTAGGAGTGGTTGGTTAAGTGCACGTAGTAACCGAGTGCTGCTCTTTCATGTTTTAGCAGTAGCTTTCCTACCTATAGCTGAAGGTAACTCCGGCCTAAACTATTTACGTGCTATAAAATAGAGATTTTCAAGCAAAGGCATCAATGTTAATTACAAGAAACTACTAGAAAGCGGATGTCTTGGATCACAAGAGTAGCCCACTTAGTCTGCTATCCCTTCCTATCCTCCCATCCATGCAGTTTTCTTTCCTTCTTTTTTTAAGCATTTTTCTTGCCACGTAGTATTTTTCATCACCACGGAACTCCTATTATTTGTAACAACAGCACCTATCCTCAAAAGCTGTTAAAAAATACAGATCTAAAATAAATGTTAAACTGGCACATATATACACATCCCAATTTGTACAAATTCACTTAACAAATTTGCAAAATTTCCTTTAGATTAATCTCCATCAACCTTCATTTACAAACAATGGCAGAATGCCCTAACGTTCAGAGGAAGGGTTAGATGCTACACTTTACAGTTACGTGACAAATGCTTAAGGAGTTTGCTGAAATATGGTCACTTGAGAAGAATCTACTTCATATATTCTTCGGCTACAAAAGCTATAAAACCTTCAGCCAGCAGTCAGTTCCTGCAAACTTCTTTCCTCTTGATCCTCTTTTTCAATGACTTCTCTTGCAGAGAGATCTTCAGCAAAACTGCAAAGAATTAAATCAGTTTCTAATCCTCTTTTGTTAAATAACCATACATGTACAAACTTCTATTTCATCTCAGACAGACCTTTCTCAGCTTTGCTTAAAGGATCAGTCACACAAGTTATCAGAGATCAGCTGCTGTCCAGTGCAATGTAAATGTCCTGACCAAGCTTAGTTTAAAAAGATTTAATACAAATCAAGTTGATTAAGAATAGAACAAAAAAACAAACAAACAAACCCCACAACAAAACCTGAAAGGCTCCTTTATTAAAAGGATCTGCTCTAGACAGAGTGGCTCAACGAGCTCTGCAAAGCAGCCCAGGAGCCCACCCTAAGCCTGTTCCGAGCACTCCGAAAAGGCAAGTGTACGGCCTATGACCATTCCAGCTCCAAAGTGCGGTACTACAGGCTCTGATCAGCCAGGAAAGCCTGCTCGCCCTGGGAGGCCTGCAGAAGCCCCACAAATCCACTGTGCCTCTCTTCCTTGTCGGGGTAGTGCTGGCTTAACCAGGCTCCAGACTGTGTCAGCTCTGCAGATAAAAAAGCCTGTAAATCACCTGGTGATCTAAAGAAGGACATTTCCCAGAAGCAACTAGGGAAGGGTAGCCCGGACTAGTTCTTTGACCTGTTTTAATATGGAGCCCCCAAAATAGCTGCAGCTCACAACTGAGAGGCAACCCAAAACTAGAACAGCAGAAAGCAGCTGCTAAAGCCTGGAACCTACCTTCTTCCCATCCCCGCCAAAGCAGCCGAGAGACCCACCACCCACTGCTGCCAGTTCACAGCCCATCCTTCCCAAGAGGAGGAGAGCCAGCTGCCCCCGAGTCCAGCCAGGCTGGAGTCAGGCACTGGGAACACACATCTCCATTCACCGCAAATACAGACCAGCCGGAGGAAGGTAAGACTTGTCCTACGCTCTTAGGGAAGGGATTTGGTTTTACTGCGAGGAAGTGAGACGCGTTATGGGCGGACATACACCGCTCCATCCCCTCAGGTAGGAAGAGCACAAGTCTCAGTGCGTTCTCCTCCACAGAGATGCCGTCAGATGAGAAAGCCAGGGGCTCTACTTTTGTGTATCTGCATGACCACAGGACCCAGAAAAGCAGCCCGTCTACCACGGCAGCAAGTAAGTGGCATCTTCCGCCATGGCTATGGGTTGGTGGGTTTTTTTTGCTACATTTACCTTAAGGGGTTTGGGCAAAGGCAGAATCTGGCATCTTCCATCACGTTTCAGTATTGCCTCGCGCGCACTCCTCAGACAAAACTAGCCTGGCCCTACTCTGACACCACCATCATCCCTCGAGTTCTGCCTCATCACATGGGCTGGTAGCTCCAACAAACTCCAAATGTTTTGAAAAGCCACGTGCTAAAATATAGTAAATGCTGATGTAGAACAAACCCATCAAATTGGTACTTTCACACAAACTACCCCTTGCACTTCACCTCCAGCAGCACTCTGCAGCCGAGCAAGGTCACAACGGGTTCCAGTGGTACCTGAGAGATGTCGTTTTTCTAGAGTTATTGGTAGTTCCCACCTGCCCAGTGCTTTAAACTTGCCAGGTCCCCACACAAGTGTTTTGGGGTTTTTCTGTTGTTCTTCAGAGCCTGTCGGGCCTGGCAAGGGTCTCCAAATGACACTGAACTTACTCTGAAAACTGTTACAATTGTGGCCGCTTGTTGACAAGATTACCACAATAACCAGAACTCTGCTGAGCTCGCACCGGACCTTAGATCCTCGGAGGAGCACTGAGCAGGTCAAAAGCGCAGCTGTGCTGGGCTACTGTAGAAGAGCCATCCCAACCTTTGCAGTGTGTTCTTCAGGCCCTTACTGCACTCATGGCATCTTACCAAACCCATCCTCAGAGAAGATGCTAACCCATCCTGAGTCTCCCAGCAGCTACAAACAGGATCGAGCCTTCAGCTGCAGGAACATTACCGAAGGCCCTTGGAAAGCTCAGGTCAGCAGACACAGCTGCTCTTCTCCAGTACAGAACCACCTCACAATTCTCTGCAGCCCCTAACAGAACTATTAGTTATTCCTCTTCAGGTGAAGACACTATTGGCATGGCACTGCACTTCACATGGTCTCTCTCTTGATGGAGACTTCAAGGACTGGATTTCTCGCCCTCCAGTCTGTTCTGCGCGCTACTTGCTCTCTTTACAAGGACGGACACAGAACAATGCCTTTTTACAGTCGTTTCAAAACCAAGAAAAACTCCTTCCACCATTAAAGGATCTTTGGCAGAAGATAGTAACTGCCCTCAAAGCGCTGTGCAAAAAAACCTGGAAGCACACAGTGTAAGACAACTTTAAACAATCATCAGACAGCTGCTGTCTTATTTTATACGTTCTGTTAGAAAGATTTTTAGATACCCATCAAGAAACAGTAATTGGGACTGTATGTAACTGGCAAAGCCTGATCCTATCACCATGTCAGCATAAAATTAGACACTCACAACTTTAACAATTCCATGGGGCACCAGAAAGCCTGTGAGTCAACAGCAAGTAGTCCAGAGCCATTCTGAGGAAAGATTTCCCAGCCAACATCATTTCCACTGGCGGGATATGAATCAGTGCCAGGTGACAGAACAGACACCACTGTTTCTCTGGAAGGGAAGATCTGAACCATGTGGAGGCACTTGTCCTCAGTTAACGAAGATTAAGTTTCTGCAAAAATGTGTGGGATTTAAATAGTAGGGGAGCATGCCTGCTCCGTGCTAAACCATCATTTAAGGAAAGGAGGGAGGGAGGGAGGAAACAACAGCTCTGTTCTAGTAGCTGAAGGTTCATTAGCCCTTACCGATGAAAGTCAAAGATTGCTCCAAGTTCTCCATTTTAGGTAAAGCTACACAGACTGACTAGACTCAGCATGAAGTTATGTGCATCAATTTTCCCCTCTCAAGTGAGAGAAAATAGCAAGGCCTTAGAGGTTATTGCACAGGCAAGTTTTGCTGTGAGATGACCACGACAAATTAGCATCCTCCGTTCCCAGGAACATGGGGTGCTTTACCTCAAACTGATTGCTTTAACTGCATCAGCTTAGGGGGGAAGAAAAAAAAATTAAAAATTAGACACCTACATTTTGAAGAACTGGATGCTGTCAGAAAATCCAGACTATGTCAGCGCTCATTTCAACACACTCACAGCTTTCTGAGCTAGTAACAGGCCTGCCAGTTCAATCGGACAAGACTAACTAGGCCTGCTAAGCACTTAATTTACAGCAACTCCTGTGAAGTTTTCATCTCGTGGAAGAAGTACCAAAATAAGCCCAACATATGTGAAATGCAACTATCACAGTGATAAAAGACAAGGTAAAGGAGTCAAAGCAAGCAGCCATTTGGCTTCGCACTGCCTGTCTCCATGCCAAGAACAACTCTGAAGAGCCTTCCCCCATGGGTATTTCAACTCAGTCCGTTACTTTTTCAAACGCAGCAGGACCAACTGTTAAAAGTCTGTACGATCCAAAGCAACTTACTGGAAGCAGCAGCTTAACAGCTAGACCCCTCCTTTGACACTGTTGTTTTCCAAAAAACATCGCTTGGGAAAAGGCCGGTTGGAGAGAAAAGAGTAAGAGCTCCTGAGCACCTGCAGCCTCACACGTGAGTACTTGGGGCAGAAACAGAGAGTCACCAGGGTTCAAATGTTCAGCAGATACGTAGGTGCACTGAAGGAAAAGCCCTCGCTGTTGCCTCCAAGCCTACTGCCCTTCCGAGTGCTTACATCCTCCAGACAAGGAGCAAACCTCACCCTTTCAAGACTGTCACCTTATTTCAGGTCACCACCCTGCAGACACTGCTAACGAAACCGGACCATAACTAAACGGCATTATGCTGTAACACCAACTGCATCTTACCATTTGCCGATACTCCCGAATCATTTTTAATTTATCTTCTCCACCTTTGTTTTCTTCTTTCTGTTCAATGCTGCTGATTATTCTCCAGGAAGCTCTTCTGGCTCCAATCACATTTTTATATGCAACAGAAAGCAGGTTTCTTTCTTCCACTGTCAACTCCACATCCATTCCAGCCACTTTCTTCATTGATTCAACCATTTCTAGGAGGAAAAGGTCAGACAATTATTCTCAGAGCTAAAACATCTTTCAAATCATTCAACAGAAGCTATATGTTAATGACAGCTTACGAAAACAGGCTCCCTCCTCCTTTCAAACAGTTATTCCTCACTTGTATGCCAAAGCATTCCAAACAAATCAACGAGCACATACACCAAGAAGTACCTGATGTTCTCTGAAATGCATCTGACAGTCCCCCAAAAAGTCTTAAAAATTCTTAGGAGACAAAGAGGATTTAGCATTAGCAGCAAGCACGTTTTTCACAGCGGATAACAGTTGTCAGTACGATCCTACGGGAACACGTGTTCTTCAAAGTCCTTCAGAAAAGGCAGCGAACAGCGAGAAAACCACAAGCAAATGTAGGCTGGCTTTCAGCACACCAAGGATAAACTGAACAATTACAGAATGCTCCACTGATTTGTCAGCTGGAATACAACGTAAGGTGGCAATTAACCAACAAATAAAATCTAGATTTGAAGAGATAGAGAGAAGTACAAGCACTGTTATCAGGGAAGGAAGTCAAAGTTCCAATAGGAAACCACCTAAAGAAAAATTAGACGCTTGGAGAAGGAACAAAAATGTCATCCTGTGCGTACTCAGGGCAACCACACATACCCATGCCAAGCAGCTATTTGCACTGAGAAGCAACACACAAAAAATAAATTAACTGGTATTTATAGTTTAAACCTTTTGAAAAAGACTTCTAAATCTGAGGGTGAAACAATTATTACTAAATACAGCTTCCCAATATTCAGGTGGAAGCAAAATCTCCAACTACTTAGGCAAGGTTATAATCCTTTCATTGCCTAACCACATGATGATTGCTCATGACATATCAGAAAAATTAAAGTCAAAAATGTTAAATATACACTAATTTAGAGCCTAGTATGAGACATCTGAGAATCCCAGGTTTTGCTCTGCTCAGTTCATTCATCATTTATCTTCTGGCTTCCCGAACTGGTGGGAATCCCACAGACAGAAACCATCCCCATTGCCAAATGAGACCAAGCCCCCACTCTCCCATCCCCTCCACAGGACAACTGTTTCAGAGCCCCCTGCCAGGCAGAGGGACACCACAACGCCACGCTCAGCCGCTGCCAAAGGCACAGCGCTGTGACTCGCTGCCTGCCCCCAGCACAGGGCTTTACTCCTCTATGGCCTCTTCATCTCGCCCACTCACCAGCCCTCCCCCAGCCTTCTACCTCCTTACATTCTGCTGTGTCACGGCAGCAAAAGCAATGGAAAAATAATGAAGCTCAACTCTCATTTTTTCCTCAGGTGCCAGAACTCACAGTCTTAACAGGCAGAAATCACCTCAGCAACAGAGACTGCAGCTCCATCTCTTTCCCCAGGAGGAACAACGTTAACAGTCTCCACATGGACAGGACAAAATTTCAGTGGCTCTATTCTTACTAGAGCTGGGGAAAAAAACCCAAATCCGTAACTCCACCAGCAGATTTTGTTTCTCTGAACCACAGAAAGTAATAAAATTTAAATAAAAAATCCACCTAGTATTTGATAAACCTTTTACTAAACACGGCTTGACTATTGCAAAACGAACTGGTTTTGCTGAGAATTGCCCTAAACCACTCCATATACATTGCTAATATTAACATAAGCACGGAATCTTGTAATTTAAGCTGAACTAAAGGCAGTATGATATAGTTACATGCTACTTCAATAATGGAAGCACTATGACTTAGTTCCTGAAGGATGACCTGCAGAAAGAATTTACTTCGAAGCTGTAAATACTTTCAATTACGCAAGTTAAGAAATTTCAAAATAGGAGACGGCTTAAAACAGCAGAGCTACACCCAAGATAACAAGCCTGACTTAATTTTTGTGAACCAAGCTGACAAACAGGAATTAAGACTTGCAGCCTCTGCAACTTGGGTACCTTTGCCAAGCTCCAGCAAGAGCTGCAGGGCTTGTCTTTACACTTAATAGTTAACTGTCCTCAGTTAAAGAGGAACATCGGGAACTTCACTACGTCTGCGGTTTAAGAAATTAACGTGTATCTGTGAATGCACAGCCCTCCCTCCAACCATTAGATGTAGAAATTCAGATTAACGGGATTAATGACAAAGCACTTCAGCCGTACTACAGGACATATTACAATACTTCTGTAGAAAACCTGCCTCCTGATGAAGTAAAAAAAAAAAATCCAACCCAACTACCCATATCTATCTCCTGTAACAATGATATACATGTAATAATTACTCCTGAAGTATGGAGGCTGAGAAACACACACGGTAAAAGTTTCCAAGATCTTCCGGCCTGTCTCAGGGAATTGCAACAACTGGGGAAAAGACAGGCAAGCTTTATCAACTGTACTACAGGTTTCCTTCACAGCCTCTCCTAGCAGCAGATTTGCCTGACATGGAAATTTAGAGGAAAAAAACTACACACAAGACTTACTCTACCTGATTCTCAGACCATTCAAATGTATCATTGTGAATGTAATCAATTGCTTAGCTTCTGCAGGATTTTATGCACTGCTAAACATCTACAAGCCCCTGAAACAGAGGTACAGATCTCTGCATGCTGGAGATCAGTTCACAGCAGCACACCTAGGAGCCAGTCCATACACGTCAGCCCTGTCGCATCTCTTCAGTCTCCTGCAAGGTCAGGAACTATCCTGCAGGACTACAGAAGCACGGAAACAACGGGGCCAGAAGAACACAGTCAACTGCTCAGAACTACGACCAAAGAATGGGCCTTGCCACACCAAGACTTTTACAGCTCCGAGCTGTTAACAAACCAATCAGACCTTTTCGCTCAGTGACAGCCACCAAGGATGAAACAGTGGGGGTAAGGGAAAGCACCTGAGGTTTTCTTCATTCATTCTGAACCATAAAACCTTCAGGCTTCACCAACTCTTCACACTAGGCACACCGTCTCTCTTAACACACTGATGAAAAGAACTGAAAGCTCTTCTCCTCAAAATCTTAATTCTGTTACTAATTAAATACACAACCACACATTAGAATCCCATCCATAAACAAGTTTCTCACCCACAGAGAAAAAAATTATCAGCCTACCTACAAAGTTGTGGGAGAAACAGGTTTCCAATTTAATACAGGCCCAATTTTACTTATAACACAAAAATCTAGACTGGTATTTGAACGAGATGGAATAATACTATGCATATACCTTGGCCCTCCACATTGAAGCCATAATCCAAAGTTCAAGACTGATCAGTAATTTTAAGAACTTGGGCAACACAAAAGCAAAAGAACAGCATATCTGCAGCCTCTCGAATAAAAAAAATAATTCTACACAAAAATAAAGCCATCAGAACACATATTTGATATTGAAGTGCAGCTTTACCTATCTGGAAGATTCCACAAGGAGGTGAGAAGCTCAGAGACCATTCAAGACAAAATACAAGTTTGAGATCACACTTCAGTAGGAAGGATTACTGCAGTAATGACAACTCGTTGCATACACAATCCGGACACGCTTACATCGCATTAGGGAAAAAGCAGTGTTATGCAGATTCAAAAAGACAGATATTGTAGTTGAAGTGGTTAAGTTCCAGCCTTTCAGTTGACTGTGGCTGTCACCTCATTATGTTACCGTCAGATCACGCTGCCATCGGAGCAGGAAATCCCACACGTGTAAAGTGTGGAAGGATAAGGGAATGTTCTGGAGAACGACATGCTTGCCCTAGATTTATATGCTTCCCCAGGCATCTGCTGCTGGTTGGTGGAAGAAATATCACAATGAACAGACACTGGGTTTGATTATGTTTGTGTATTATCAAGAAAAAAAAGGCACTTAAATTAAACTCAAAACAAGAGCTTAAGATACCACAACACTCAAGTCCCTACATTCTTGGTTTCTCACTGCAAACGCTGCTGACTCACCTCCAGCCGCTGCAGAGAACAGCGGGGACACACATGCACAGCTTGTAAGGCACAAAGGATGTGGACGGCGACTGCCACTACACTGTCTGGTACCTGGCCTGGGACTTTTTGTTTGTTTAATATTAAAGACAAAGATTATGCCTTACTCTAAGCTAAAAAGTGACAGTGAGGTTTACAAGCATTGAGAAGCATATACTCAATAACGGTTTACTAGACGCTAACCCATGGAATTTGTACATAGTAAGTGTCCTTGTCAGCCGTGTCCTAAGCCACAAAATAACAAAGGCACCCTAACCAGGTAAAGATGAGAAACCAAACATTTGCTGCTTCTCAAACTCTAGAAATCCAAGCAACTCAAGGGAACTGGAATGTCCCTGTGTAAGGAAACATGGACACAGATGATGTACAGCAAATTCAGTGGAAAGACTAAAAACCTTCCCCACACAGAATGCAAAACTTAGCAGCAGACCAACAGTAGATCACACCAATGGAGTGGCCCCTATCCGAAAGGTCTAAACTTTGTGCTTGTGACAGAAACAACTCAGCCTAAACAAGGGCTGATCCACTAAAGAGAACCTGCTGGGTCAAAACTGCAGTATTTTCAGCTCTAGCTCAGGTACCATACAGCGCTCAAGTCTCTCACTAACCATGATGCTACAGAGTTGGTTTATGAAGCATCCAGTCACAGGGGTGCAATGGGGCACTCCTCATTTTCAACAATACACGGAATCTACTTACACCTCTCTGCTGAAGGAACTATCCCTCGTCACTGTTCACGCGAGTTCAACATTACCACAGGAAAAATGAGTGCTAGAAAAATCTATTTGTGGTGTGCTTAACTTCTAGGAGAGGAGCTACTTAAGTGAGAAAGCTTGTTAAAAGAAGAGCAGAAAAAGAGCTTGGCGAGTGAAGGTGGAATGGAGATGACTTGGTGGTCATCATACCAAAGGCTCAAATCCAAATGATCCCTAAGAAAACCCAGAAGGTGCCGTTCTTAAATACTCTGAAATGAATACTAGCACGAGCACAGTACTTCAGAAAAATGAAGTTGTGTTTTACGTTTAATCCTTTCTTTGCCCTTTATCTAAGAGGAATAAAGCAGACCAGGATCTCCAAGCTCCTAACGTGCCGCTCAGTAGCTACCTCAGCATTCCAGGGGCTAAACGCTGCAAATGAACATCCAGTGTGATGCAAGATGTGAAAAATACAGGGAAAAAAAAGTCTTTCCACATGTTCCCCATAGAAGAGCGTGCACCATAACCAGTACTCAGAGCAAACTCAGTACGAGTACTAGACTTGTACTTGCTCGTTCTTGGAGTGAACAAATTCTGATCAGCAGCAAATCACAAGAACTCAACACATCTCATCCTTAACTGTGGTGTGTAACCTCCTAGTTAGGACTTCAGTAGCAGCAGCAAACACCAAGTGGCTCAGGCTGTGTCAGTTTTCAGGGAGGGTTCCAGCAGACACTCAACAGCAACTACAGACCCACCGACCTTCCACTCACAAGGGGTCAAGTTAAGAGGAACTGCCTTAAAAGAAACCTGAATAAGGGAGTATATGCATAAACACTATAGTGCAGAGTCAAGTAATGCCTCACAAATCTACTGCGCTGCTTTAATGAGTCAAGCGTATGGACAGGGAGGATACGACTGATAGAGTCTACCTGGATTTCCCAAAGGCATGTGACACAGTCCCTCACCCAAGGCTCTTTAAGGTACTCAACTGCCATGAGATAGGAAGGAAAGTCCTCACAGGGATAAAACTTGGCTGAAAGACAGGAAACACGGTATGAATGTAAGACTCAAGAGTTCAGAATCGAGAAAGATCACCGGTGGACTCACACAGTGACCTGTGCTGGAAGCATGCTAATAGCTGTAAGTGATCCAGAAAAATGAAAGCAAGTATTAAGTACTAACTTAGTAGCTGCAAAGCACTAAGAACAAACACAAAGACAAAAGAGAGATGGAGAAATAGGGGCAAGTGATGAGGGTAACTGTGAAGATTAATGCTCACAGACTGCATCTTCCCTGGGACTGCAGGCTTCCACCTGGCATCAGCGGGCACCATCCTACTCATTACAAGGCCTAGTACCAAACTGAAGCCAAGAGAAGGTAGGGCTCATCTTTTCACCCATCAGGAACTCCTCTTCTGAGCACACTTTCCCTTAAGAAATCCTGTACTTGGCAAGTAAGACTTAAGAGATGGCTAAACCAGTCCAGCAGCTTGCGGAGAGGTGGGCGGAGAGCCTTCCCCTCCATCCCTATCAATCACGTCAGGCCAGCTCAACACCCCTCTGACCTCTCAACTGGATGATTCAGGTCACCAGCTCAGAAAACAATCACTCAAAAAAAAAAAAAAAAAGAAAATCTTGCTTGTAATTTAGAGAACGAAACTGGCTCTAAGGGTCAAGCTAGAATCCAAGTAAACATGAGAAACAGCCCGGGAAGAGAGGACATCCCTCCTTTAACAAGGAGTTCTCAGATTAGCTCACCCTGCTCTGCAGCACTGCACCTTCAGTTTCTGAAAACATAAACCAAACACATTTACCCTTGCACGCTGCATAAATTTCTGCCATTTTTCTTCAAAGGTTTTCACGTGCTTGGAGCACCTCGAGTAGATTATTATGGGCAATTAAAAGCAGGGTGCAACTACTGAGGTAATAAACACCGATAATTCTAAACTCCCTATCTAGAGCACACCATGCTTACCACAGTGTATGAATTTTACACAAAGGAGCACAGAAGAAGCTAACAACTACTGAGAAGTTAAGACAGCCAACAGGCAGAGGGGGAAAACCACACCGAAGAACACCCACCCTGCCCAGTGGCTTGGGCTGTGATTTCGTGGCGAAAGCAGCAGGTTATACATAACGCTGTTCCTTGTGGGAGGTTTGCAAACCGCCAGTGCAGCCGAGACACTCCCACACCTGACTGCACGACTCTGCAATACACACTCCTAACAAGCACGCTTAATTTTTTTTGCACATGGAGAAATAGATGGACTAAGGCTAGAATTATCCAAGCAACACTGTTATTTTCGACATAATCATTCCTATAGACTATCACGTTTTTCCTGCAATGAGAACACGATTTCCAAGTCACCACAATCACCTCTTCAAGCTGTGAACTCATGCTTTCTAAATAAAAGAGTGTTTCTCCAGTATTTGTAACAAAAATCTTAGTCTGAAAGCAAACACAGGCAAGTCTAAAGACCAAGTCTCATCATACATTTCTCTGCTTAACTGAGATCTGCTACTAAGTCACTTCAGTAACTTCATAGGCACCAGCTCAGCTTCTGGGTTCCTTGCAGGGAACCAACCCATCTAACGGCAGAGCTCTGTCTCCACTGGTTGCTCTTGGTACCTGAGGAGACTCAAGAAGGCCATGGAAAAAGGTTCTCTGCCACACAACTCCTCCTGATCAGAATCATGATTTTACAGCTCAGTATGCAAACAACTGTAAATTAAAAATTAACTATCTAATTCCTCCAACATGGTTTTGGTCACACTCAGATCTACCTCTAAGATTCCCACATTTCTTAGGGATATGTTGAGATTCAGCACTTTCACATCTACCCAAATTCAGAGATAAAGAGAGCAGTCATAGCCCATGTCACTACAACAGTAAGACCTTTGACAAACAGGTGTATTAATGTGGGAGGAAGGAAAAATAATAATCAAAAAACTTCAGTGTGCTTGATACTTGCTTGGAAGAGACAGGTCCTCTGGAAACTGCAATTAACATGCAACTTAAATTCTATTTTGTGACTTAGTTTATCAACTGGTTCTTCGTTAAACTCCAAGTTCAAGATCTGTTACTACGAGACAATTCTTTCTAAAGCAGGTTCCAATCCCGGATGGAGTCCATTGCTGCACACCTCACTGCCTGCAGGATTCACACACGTTTCCAGGATAGTTTATAAAAACACAGGAGCCGTTAGTCTGCTGTACTGGGAGTGACCAGAGCTGTAAACCAGGGTTCAGAGTGTAAGTACCTGCTTACAGCCTACCTTGGATCACAGCATTTTCCCACCTGATAAAAAGCCGTTACCCAGCTTCCACATGAAGGATTGATTCCAACATCGGGCAGCAGTCTACGGGAATCCAGATACCCACCCGGTCTCCATACAGAGAACTCAGATGTTAGTAAGGGAATTCCAAACCAACACGATGTTACCTACTCCAACTGTCTTCCAAATAAGAAGATAATTTATAGTTAGACAATATTCTATTTAAAATAGTCTTTAAAGGAACAACAGTGCGATTTCTCACAAAGCTTCCCACACTGTGAGCTTCCTGGCATTTTGTGATTTGTCATGACACGCCTAAGCAGATCCGTGAAGACAGTCAGACACCCAAATCTCTTAATATCTCTGGAGATCAGGGCTTAAGTGCTACTTACACGGCACAAGTACCTAGAAAGTTGTCCCCTTAACCGGGGCCAATACACTGAGGAGAGAAGAGAGAAACGACTACATTTTCACAAGCACAGCTTCCAAGACTTCATCAATTCCTAAGTGGGTCAGGTAAGGAACACCAAAGGAGCTACAGTTAGATGCCCACCAAAAGTGCTGCTCTAAGTGCCATGAACCACACAAAAGAAACAACCCCTCACGCTTCCGAAGCGTCAAAGAGAAAGACGGAACCGAACTTGACGCTGTCCTATCATTAAACACGGAAAAATTGTCACTCCGCATTCATATTCAAGTTACACAAGAGATTTGTATTTCTAGAGGGTACTTACCACCACACCATTGCCCATGTGCCAATTCATAACCGTGACCTTACGCTTGTGCATCTCAACGAAACTGAGGAACAAAATCAAGAGTAACTCACACTTTCACCACACTGCTTCCCAAACAATGTGTTCACCGGATTCACGCAGTCTCAGCCATGATCTCAACAGAACCACAGCATTTCGTATAAACAAGAACAAATTATGCCAGTAATTTTTAATTGTTTCAGCTGACCTAGAATACATAATTGATGCTAAACCAGTACCTCAGTACATATTCTTCCACACCGCAGACATGAGACACAGGAAGATGCATTTACAACAGAGCAGAATTAGAAGGTGCACCTTGAATGGGTTTATCCAACTGGATTCCAACAAACTTCACCAGTCTGAAACTCACAGCATTGGTTTAAACATGACAACCCGAGTTTAGTGCTCTTCCTAAACGACGGCGGTCTCGTTACCCTTCAGAAGCGACACAGCAGAAGTCCTTTACATTGTGATCCAGCTGCTCGCTCTGCAAACATCCACAGCACCGGGACACTGGAACAGTCCATATAGGGAAATGCTGCACCAAGGCAAGCCCTACTGATCAATTTTTGTTAGTTGATAGGGAGTCTGACTGCGGATCTCTGCAACGGGGCAGAGTTTTATTACCTTCTAAAGGAATTATTTACTGCTGACTTCAGAAAACCCCAGACAGACAGTCACGCCTCGCGAAGTCCCAAAGACGATGACTCCTCCAGGGTGTTGGCCAAGCATCCAGCTTGGGTTTCCACTCAAACCAAAGCCAACACTTCCAGTTGCACCAGGTGGAGAACCCTTTCTTGCCCCTCAAACCACCTCTAGGAACGCTGCTGGAACGGGGATGGCGGTTGGGGGAAAGAAATGCATCGTCTCACCTCACACGTGTCAGGGTAAGCAACTAAGCCACTGGGGAAAAAAAGCAAAATCCCCGGCAAAGGCTGACACGCACTGTGGAACAGAGAACTGCATGATCCCCTCCGCCCAAGTCAGTTAAGCTGCACCCCAACATCTGGCTTCGGGGGCAGCATTTCCTTCTTATTACCTCAGTTACTGTGGAGACCGACTCCTCTCATTTAGTGGGATTCTCAGTTCTACCTTATTTCCCTAACAGAACTGTCACAGAACAGACTCTTACTTAGGCATTCCTTTTCCACCGCAGTTTTTATTTTCCTCCCCAAAATATACATTTTTCACGCTTTGCAACAGGGCTACCAGAAGCTTCTCAAGCACAATTCAGTAAAAATATGTCATTTGGTGAGAACCTGGTCACGTTGTCTATGAAAACTATGAACAGAAAGTGTCTTCCTAAATCTAAATTGTGTAATTACATTCAGACTTTTTACACACAAGGGTATTTATTTCATTTTAAATGAAAAAACACAAGGTCTTATGGCAAAAGTAACAGTCCTAAAAGAGTAATATCATTGAGAAAATTAAAGGCCTCTTCTATTATATGTAAGTGAAACACGTTTAAAAGAAATCGTTGCGAGACAGACATTTTGGGGGCAAGAGACCGTCCAGGGTTGCCAGTTCCTCTCTTCTACCCCTTTTCCCCCCAGATACGAAATGATCAGGCACAGTGCACAACCTTAAAACGGATGAAAAGACGAGGCTGGAAGGGACCTGTAATAATTTCTAGCACATAATGAAAGCTCAGGCATTGTCTTTAGGAAAGGAGGCATCATGGGCTCGATCCCGCCAGGGTGAGGGTTTGCCAGGGGCAGCGGCATCTCCAGTGGAAGGCAAAGGAAGAGAAAGAAAAGCGCTCGCCCCTTCCCC